>NC_030859.1:6871774-6875220 GCF_000208745.1 Theobroma cacao
GTGATCTACCTTTCCCATGCATTTCTCCTTATTTTTCATGATTAAATTTCATGTTTTCATGGTGAATTCATGGCTGACCAAATGGGTATGGAGAGAGAATGAAGTTGGATTGATTTGATTCTAAGTTATGTTAGTGTTTTTAGTTAGTTTAGCATATTTAGAAACAAAACAACAAGAAAAAAATTCATTTTCTCCCATTACCCATAAGAGGCCGAATTTTCTAGGGAGAATATTGAGGCTGAAATTGATGATATTTTGGTGATATTTGATGTTTGGTGAGGCTAGAAATTAAATGGGAAATTTTGGTGTGAAAATCTGAATTTTTGCTCAATGTATAGACATGTGTGATTATTGACCCGAGACTGATAAATTGAATCTCATTCATAGTCACTGAGGTAATTTGGGTATAATTGGAGTGTAGAAAGTGAAAAGAATTGATTTGAAGTTAAATTGGAGATTTTAGCCGATTAGACCGAGTATAGTGTGACTTAGGTCGAATATTACATTTAAGCGATTAATCGGACATTTTGCATTCCATATCATGCATTAGTAGTCTAAATTAGTTTAATTTTAATTTAGTACCAATGTGGTGAATTTCTCGATTTTGTATTGTGTCAAGGTGGTGAGTCCTCCAATAAAGGCAAGGGAATTGTACCCGAGGACCAATAGTCTGAGTATTTCGAAAATCTCCACTCTAGACATTGTGAGTAACCTTACCATCATTTTAATTATCTAAAGTATGTTTTTATTCGGTTTTGGTGAATTTTATGAAAATGAGTTCAAATGGTAAATTTTTATGTTTTATAAACAAAATGTGTTTAAATGAAAAGACTTTATAAATTGTCTTGAAACGAAATAACGATTTTGAAAATAGAGTAATTGGAGACCACTGGTTTGTTGTAAATTTATGATTGGAAATTGATGGCTTATGTTATATTGTTATTGTGTTTGCATAACTGGTTGGGCTGTATTTTATGAATTGTATGAATTGTTTTATTTTACCCTTGCAAGCTAGGTAGTATTATATTAGCCCTGTCATGCTGTTAAAATTTTATTATATGGTGGGTTTAGCTTGCTGTAATGGGCGAATTTTGTGGACCAGCCTATTAGAAGGGCACGAAATCCGGATATAAATATGTACCTCGGTCGGAGAGGCGCGTAGGGTATCTCTTGAGGTATGGTTAGAGTCCACGTCACGCCGAACCACCTCGTGACGATGAACTCTGCTAACGCCAAGGAACGGCTATGTTTTTCAAACTAAAAATATGTTTTCGTGTATACGAAATTTTTACAGCCTTGGCGGACTCGGTAAGATGCCTCGGCCAAGGTATCCCCAAGAATGATTTTGGCAGGAGCCAAGTTTTTTTTTAAAATACTCATAAGCCATGTTGACTATTTAAATGAAATGAATACTTATATTATGAGAAACTTATTTGGATGAAATGTTTTAATAGTCTCCTTTTACTTGGACTTTAGATCTTTTGAATGATGTTTGTTTACTCACTAGGATTTTATAATCTTACCACCCTCCTTTCCCTCCATTTCAGGCTCAGATTAGACTGTAGATAGCTGATCTCATCGAGGACTACCGTTGGGTTTGCATTCTTCAAACTGTAGGTTTATAGTCCTCTTTACTTTTGTTTATTCGGAGGCCCACTTATTATTGTAAATTAAATTAAATACTTTGGCTTACTGTATTACAGTATGTATGAATTTATTTAACTTTTACGCTACAAAAATTATTTACGCATAAATCTAAAAATATTGTTTTATAAGAAAATAGAATATTTTACTTAACATTTCTTTTATTTTCTTATTACATCCAAATAATCGAAATTTCATTTTCAATGAAGATTTTAGACTTTAAAACTCACTTTTGATTATGAATTATATGTTTTGTACTCGTATATTACATTTTAGCTGGTTTCAAAATTTTTAGGAAAAAATGACTAAAATACCCCTGTGAGACGAAAATTATTATTTTATTTGTTTTGAGTTAGAAACAGCTTAAAATCTTCTAGAACATGATTTTCGGCAACGGTTACTCACGGGGGAAATGAGATACTAATATTAAGCCTTGCGGGGTCTCGGTTGACATTTCGAGAAATGAGTGTCTACCGAGGTATCGCGGCGGTTGTCACGGGCTCGAAGGGAGTACCGGGTCATGATATATAATATCTATTTTTAAATTCTTTTTTTCTCATTTGCTCTTCTTCCTTCTTCCTTCTTCCTTTAACTTCAATTTTCCTCTAAAGAATACATAAGAAGTCTGTTATGTTATTATCTTTATAAAACCGTGAATCTCATTTGCGGTTTGCAATAAGCATTCAACAATTAAGTATTATTGTTCTAATATTTACAGACTTTTTTACATTAATTTTTAATTTATATTATATTGTTATATTACTTTTATTTTATATGATAGTTGATTTATTTGAATTAAAATTTTGATTGTTGATTTTGTATTAGCCATTTAAAAAATATAAAAATTTTGTATCTCAAAAAAAAATAAAAGAATAAAAATTTAATAATTTTTTTAATTTCAATAAAAGAATGCCTCATTGAATATTTCACTGTAAGTCTTTAAACTTATTGAGCCACCTCTGGTGGAGATCAAAATTAAATATATTAAAAATCAAAATATAATCAGATGTTATATATCATCAACTATTTGCTATTTCAAAGTTCAATTTCTATTTCAACAAGTAGGACCTAGTGATTATTGTCATGAGCTCATGTTTACTACCTAAAAGATATGTCTGATAAGTGGTGGAAAGCTCATATTTATATACTCAAGACCCACCTCATCTCTTACTACTGTTGGATCTGTAACATTGTATCCCACCCAATTATACAACGCCATCATTGCACTAACTCTTTACCTGTAGAAGAGAAGGACTTTTACACTAATTGTCATGACCCGGAACCATCCTTGAGTCCGTGACAACCGCCTCGATGTCTCGATAGACACTCATCCCCCGAATACCATATCGAGACCTCGCAAGGTTTTCATATCAGTTTCTTATTTTTCCTGTGGTTAATCGTTGCCAAATGTCATATTTTAGAGGCTTTTAAGCCTTTTTCCGATTTAAAACAGTGGAAAAATAAATTTCACTTCACAAGGGCATTTTGGTCATTTTTTGTCAAATATTTCAAATTCGACCAAAATGTAGTACTTAAGCGAGAAATGCATATTTTGAAATCAAAATTAAATTTGAATGTCTAAAATGTGATTTAAAATGGAATTATAACCATTTAAATAAAATAAAAATATTCGACAAAATATTCTATTTTTTTTTTTACAAATTAATATTTATAGAGTATTCTAAAAATGATTTTAGTAACGTAAAAGTTAAATATATTTATACAAACTATAATACGAAAAACCAAAGTATGAAATTTAATTTACAGTGCTACGTGGGCCCACAAATGAACAAAAGTAGTAA
>NC_030859.1:6876921-6878783 GCF_000208745.1 Theobroma cacao
CTTGAAAATTCACACTTTTTCTTTGATTTTCTCTCTCTAGGGTTTTGTTTTTATTTTCTCTCTCTTCTTGCTGGTTTGGCCGGCCATGGGGTGGAAGATGGGCTGATTTTTTTGCCTTTTAAAAAGAAAAATAATAAATTAATAAAGGCATGACACGTGGCATCATGTCATTGGCCCATTTTTAAAACTTTAAAAATTTTAATCCTTTTTATCTCCACCACACAATTAGTCAATGGTAAAAATGAGAATAAGGGAAAACCATGTGCTGGACAAATGTCCTGGTGGTGGAAAATTACTGTTTTGCCCCTAGGGTGGTAAAATTACCATTTTACCCCTATGCTCTGAAAAATACCAAGAATAAATTTTTTTCACTTCTTAATCCTCAAATCATACTCCAATAAGTCAAATGGGGCCAAAAATCTTTTCTAAAAATTCTCATTTTGTCCTCAGGTGGCAAATGACCATTTTGCCCTTAGATAGTGAAAATTCTGGTTTGACTCCAAATTGATCCTCGAACTCCAAATCACCATATTAAACCATTCTGAGACTTTAATATTCTTAATTTCATCTTAAATTCTCTATTTGATCTAATTCGAGGCTTAAATCAACTTTGTTGTACCTCTAGGTACAATACCAACTTTTGTAAATTTTTTTCGGGACTCTCCTAACATGCAAACATGTTATCCATCACATGTATGTCATGACAAGTATTTTATAGAGTCAGGCTTGACATATTTTCCCCTACTTGGATCAACCATATGATCCTTCTTCATATCTGATTTCGACATCCGGTTAAACATTAATATTGTAATACTATTTCATTAATAAAATATTGTTTTTTTCTAAAAATTTTATCTTGTCTCTTTGGTTCCCAAAATACCTTATTATGCCTCAATTCACATCCGATAAGCTTTATTTGTCACCATATCAAAGTATGGGGCATTTCACTAATTCAAGTCTACCTCAACCCTTATATCTCTCATGGGAGTCCCATATTAGTGGAGATCCAGATCTGCTCTAATATCACTTGTCACAGACCCATATTTTCAATCCAAAAGACATGTTTTGTAGGTGTTAGAAGGTCCATATTTATATATCCAAGACCTACCCAAGCTCTTACTAATGTGAGATCTATGACATTATTACTCTCCTCAAGATCATCCAGGTTCAGAGTTCCAATCCCTATTTCTCCTCTACGAACCATATGTATTAATAAATAATAAATTTAACCATTAATGCATTATCTATTCAATTTTTTATTTATAAATTTTTTTGTGCAGATTTGTGGTGTGATTTCACCATCAAAACAGTATTTTAATTTTTTTTTTTTAAAAAGTTATAGAGGTGTGGTCTGGCATCAAAGCAGCCCAATGAGGCAGGATCTATCGCCAATCAACACAGGTCTGACCTTATAGAAGCTAATCTGGCCTCTTTGGGGCCGAATCGAATTTGGATTGAAAAAGCATCAAATATGTATCATCATATTCTAATTTATCTGTCACAACCCGGAACCTCCCTCAGGCCCATGACAATCGCCGCGACGTCCCGATTGACACTCGTTACCCGAAATGCCAATCGAAACCCCGCAAGGCTTACATATCAGGTTCTTTCCTTTCCTGTGAGCAATCGTTGTTAAATATCAAGTTTTTAGAGAATATACACTATTTTAGATCATAAACAATCAAAATAAAATTTTCGCCACACAAGGGTATTTTGGTCATTTTTTCTCAAAAATTTTGAAACTGGCTAAAACGTAATATACAAGTACAAAACACATAATTCATATTCAAAATGAGTTTAAAAGTCTAAAATCTTCATTTAAAACGAAATTACGGTTATTTGAATATAATAAGAAAATAAAA
>NC_030859.1:6882864-6887595 GCF_000208745.1 Theobroma cacao
GACAATGCTCACCATACAAGTAATGCCTCCCAGATTTTAAAGCAAACACCACTGCTGCTAACTCTAAATCATGGGTAGGGTAATTTACTTCATGCCTCTTTAGCTGTCTAGAAGCATAAGCCACAACTTTTTCATCCTGCATCAATACGCACCCCAACCCCAACTTTGAGGCATCACTATATACTACAAATCCCTTACCATTAACAAGAAGTGTTAAAACGGGAGCGGAGGTTAACCGGTTCTTTAGCTCATGAAATCGATTCTCACAAATATCATCCCACACAAACTTAACTCCCTTACGAGTTAGATGGGTCAAAGGAGCTGCTATTAAGGAAAACCCCTGAACAAACCTCCGATAATAACCGGCTAATCTGAGGAAACTACGAATCTCCATCACTGTCTTAGGTTGCTCCCATTGTAAAATTGCCTCTACTTTCTTGGGATCAACATATATTCCAGTTCTCGATACTACGTGTCCCAAGAATACCACTTCCTATAACCAAAACTCACACTTCGAAAACTTTGCATACAACTGTCTTTCCCGCAAAGTTTGTAATACTATACGCAAGTGGGCAGCGTGCTTATCATTATCTCTCGAGTAAATCAGTATGTCATCAATGGACACAATAACAAACTTGTCCAAGTAAGGGTGGAACACCTTGTTCATAAGATCCATAAAAGCTGCCGGTGCGTTAGTTAACCCGAAAGGCATGACCAAGAACTCATAATGACCGTACCGAGTCCTGAACGCTGTCTTGGGTACATCATGTTCTTTAATCCTCAACTGATGATACCCAAACCTTAGATCAACCTTGGAAAATACTGTAGCTCCCTGTACTTGATCGAAAAGATCATCAATCCTCGGTAACGGATACTTGTTCTTAATGGTCATTCTGTTAAGCTGTCGGTAATCGATACATAACCGAAGTGTACCGTCTTTCTTTTTCACAAATAAAATTGGTGCTCCCCACGGAGATATACTAGGGTGTATAAAACCCTTGTCCACCAACTCTTGCAATTGTACTTTCAACTCCTTCAACTCTGCCGGAGCCATTCTATATGGAGGGATAGAAATAGGTGCGGTACCCGGAAGTAAATCAATAAGGGAACTCAAGCTCTCGATCAGGAGGCAGTCCCGATAAATCATCAGAAAATACATCAGGAAACTCACTTACTATCGGGACATCCTCTAACTTAGGTTCCCCCTTTGAAGTATCAATCACGTATGCCAAATAAGTCGGATACCCTTTCTGCACTAATTTCGAAGCTTTGATGGTCTAGATTACACAGGACGGTAATACTCGGCGTTTCCCTACAAACACAATCTTTGCTCCCTCCGAACTTCGAAGAACAACTTCCTTTCAGAAACAATCCACGTTCGCTCGATGTGCAATTAACCAGTCCATACCCAATATTAGATCAAAATCTAGGATCTCTAGAGGAATTAAGTCACCTCTAAATTCTTCCTCGCCTACCCTTACCCCACAGTCTCTATAACAACTGTTTCTAACTAGCTTTTCTCCTAAAGGGGTGTGAATTACAATTTCTTCCTCTAATGGTGATAGGTTTCTATCAACAATTGATGCAAATGTGGTGCTCACATAAGACTTATCTGAGCCAGAATCTATCAAAACATAAGCATCTTTATCAAATAAAGACATAGTACCTGTCACTGCTCCAAGTCAGACCTGTGCCTCATCTTCCGTCACAGCGAAAACTCTTGTTGAGGTACGAGTCTGTGGTCTCGAAGGTGGATGTGCCGGGGTATTACTCTCCACACCGGACCATATGGCCATTCCCTGTCTTGGTGGCAACCTAGAAGAATCTCTCCTCTGCATATCAGTGTGAGCTGGTGAAGATGATGCAACTACCGTGGCTCGTCCTAACCGTGGGCAATTACTCCTAATATGACCCGTCTGTCCACATTGGAAACATCTTGTTGACCCTCTACATAGCCCACTATGATAATTCCCACAATTTTTGCATCGATCAGAACCTCCGAAACTCTTCCCAGAACCAATCATAGCTGATCTGCTAAACCTCGAAGGTCTCTGTTGTGATGGTGGAAATGGAGGTCGAGGAGATGTCACGAAAACAGAAGTAGTACTCCCTGAAATCGTTGAGTCCTTGCCTCTTTTTACTGGCTGAGTAGAAGACATACCAGGATTCCTCCTTTTTGTAAACTCAGTCTGAATCCTCCTATTCTCATCTCGAGCTTCTCAGCCCGTAAAGCCATCTGTACCATCTCTTTATACGGCTCCCTACCAGTCACTATCATCCGCTCTCTAATCTCATTACGGAGCCTTTTCTCGAAATAACTGGCCTGATCCTACTCAGATTTCACCAGATCTGGCACATATAACATCAACTCGTTAAAACGAGTCTCGTACTCCTCTACAGTTAGATTCCTCTGTTTCAAACTCAAAAATTCTCTTTTCTTTTCTTTTTGATGAAAATAAGTGAAATACTGACCATCGAATTCCCTGAGAAAATTGGACCACGTTTGAGGAGTAGTGGAATGGGACTTCACTGAATTCCACCAAGTACGAGCCCTTTTCTCTAATAATCTCATAGCCACCATTAGCTTCATGTCGTCGTCTAATCTCATATCAGAGAAAGTCTCTGAAACTTGATTAATCCAGTCCTTTGCCATAGTGGCATCCAACTCACCCGTGAAAGACACACAACCGAGCTGTCTGGCCTCCTTTAGCTTCTTGGAAATGGATACATCTTGTACCGGTGGTGGAACTAAAGGAGTAACTTGTGGTACTATAGGTGGAACTTGACTAGTCGGAGCTCCATCAGCCATTGCGGTAAAGAAAGCTGCCAATGCTTGTGCTGCCTCAGTATGCATGGTGGGAATACCCGTAGGTGGCGAAAGAGGTGGAGGATGTGGAGGACTATCGTGCTGCCCAGCAGTAGGTGCTGCCCGAATGGTAGACGCAACTGATTCTTCCCCTACTGCATCTAGCTGACGACGTTGGGAACGACCTTTTCCCCTCCCAACCGATCTAGTGAAAGGTGGGCGTCTGCGTCGATGAGGCATAATAATCTATAAGAGAAAACGAGCAAGCTTAGGGAACCTTAGGCTCTATATGAAAATGCATGCATTATATTCAACCTCACCTAACTTAATTTAGGGTCGCACTGATACTGTAAATTTTTAAAACCACTTTAAAACCAAAAACTCTTATCTTTAAAACCAAAAGCTCTGATACCAATAAAATTGTCACGACCCGGAACCTCCCTCAGGCCCATGACAATCGCCGCAACGTCCTGATTGACACTCATTATCCTGAATGCCAACCGAAACCCCGCAAGGCTTACATGTTAGTTTCTTTCCTTTCCTGTGAGCAATTGTTGTTAAATATCGAGTTTTTAGAGAATATACACTATTTTAGATCATAAACAATCAAAATAAAATTTTCGCCACACAGGGGTATTTTGGTCATTTTTTCTCAAAAATTTTGAAACTGGCTAAAACGTAATATACAAGTACAAAACACATAATTCATATTCAAAATAAGTTTAAAAGTCTAAAATCTTCATTTAAAACGAAATTACGGTTATTTGAATATAATAAGAAAATAAAAGAAATATTAAGGGAAATATTATATTTTCTTATAAAACAATATTTATAGAGTTATACGTGAATAAATTTTATAGCATAAAAACTAAATAAATTTATACATACTGAATACAGTAAGCCAAAATATTTAATTTAATTTACAATAACAAGAGGGCCCCCGAATAAACAAAAGTAAAGAGGACTGTGAACCTACGGTTTGGAAAATGCAGATCCAATGGTAATCCTCGATGAGATCAGCTATCTACAGTTTATACTGAACCTGAAATGGGTGGAAAGGAGGGTGGTGAGATTATAAAATCCCAATGAGTAAACAGACATTATCATAAATATCTAAAGACGAGTAAAATGGAGGCAAGT
Source organism: Theobroma cacao (assembly GCF_000208745.1). Classification (NCBI taxonomy): domain Eukaryota; kingdom Viridiplantae; phylum Streptophyta; class Magnoliopsida; order Malvales; family Malvaceae; genus Theobroma; species Theobroma cacao. Next base: position 6,886,811 of record NC_030859.1, read on the forward strand.
TTAAATAACAAATTTCAACCCATTTCATAATGTTTCCAATTTATTTCTTAAACCATAAAATATTTACAATTTACCAAAACAATTGTTAAGGCTTATGTCTTTTATTAAAACAAGGCTCAAGCCAAAACTAATTCTCGGGGATACCTTGGCTGAGGCATCTAACCGAGTCCGCCAAGGGTGTTAAAATATTCACACGTGAAACACATTTTTATTTTTAAAACCAGCCGTTCCTTGGCGTTGGCCGAGTTACACATTCACGTGGGGGTTAGACGTGAAGTGAGCTCTAATACTACCCCGGGAGTTACCCTCCTCGCCTCTACAACCGGAATAACTATATAACTGGGTTTACTGTGCCCCTCTAATAGGCAGTCCACGGAAACCCGTCACTGCAGTGACTAACCCACCAATTTTAATAAAATTTCGACAGTATAACGTGGCTTTTATTTATTTATTTAGCCTGCATAGTAAAAACAACTTACATAAATTTCCCAATGCACTCACAAAATATAGCCACATATACTCATTTCTCATAAGCCATTCCTAGGAAAATATATATTTTTCAAGTCAATTTATAGCCTCCAATTACTCAATTTCATAATCAATACAATATATTTTTATTTGTCACATTTATTCCTAAAACATCAAAAATCCCGTTTTAATCTCGTTCTCATTTCATAAAATACATAAAGGACATTTAAAAATAAACTCTAGATAATTTACAATAATAATAAGTTTACTCACCGTTTGTACAAACTAAAAGCTTTCTAAGCGCCCCGATCACTACT
>NC_030859.1:6890391-6893437 GCF_000208745.1 Theobroma cacao
TATATATATATATATATATATATATATATATATATATATACTTTTAACATATATATATTTACTTTCTATTTTGTGTTAACAGTACAAAAATTATAATTTATAAAATTATTAATAATAATATATATACTATTATTTATATAAACTTATAATATATATTCTTAAAGAGAGCTGTCAATATTAAAATAGTCTTAAAACCTAACTATTTTTTTTAATTTCATGAAATTAAGGACAAATCCATATAATTAATTAAATTAAATCATAAAATATGATTATTAATTAATTTATGATTTTTTTAATATATATAGTATATATATTGTGTTAATTTATAAGAAATATAATTACTATTATATATATACTAAATATTTTTAGTATATATATACTCTAAATATAAACAAATTATTTTCTGTTTTGTGTTAACATTACAAAAATTATAACTTATAAAATTATTAATTATAATATATATATTTTTATTTATATAAACTTATAATATATAAATTTAAAGAGAAGTTGTGAGATTAGAATAGGTTTGAAACTTTTTTTTTAAAATTTCATGTAATTAAGAACAAACCCATAAAGTTAATTAAATTAATTCATGAAACTATAATTATTAATTAACATGTAATGTCTTTTAATATATATATATATATATATTCTTTATATATATTAGGTTCATTTATAAGGAATATTGTCAAACCCTGTTTTATAAAATAATTACGACGTCATTTACATGCTCAATAGAATAGTTACATATTTAGGAAGTTTGAGAAAATCATTAAAAGACGATATTGCCCCTAATGGTATCATTAAGTAGATTAAGCCTTGAACTAGTTCAAATAGAAATTTTAAGGTGAAATTAAGAGTTTCATGGTCCAGGGATGATTTAAAATAGTGATTCGGAGTTCGAGGATCAATTTGGAGTCAAATCGAAATTTTCACTATCTAGGGGCAAAATGGTCATTTGCCACTTGGGCACAAAATGAAAATTTTTAGAAAAGCTTTTTTTGGCCCCATTTGACTTATTGGAGTATGATTTGAGGTTTAGAAGTGAAAAAGTTTAATTTTGGTGATTTCTGGAGTGTAGGGGTAAAATCGTAATTTTTCCAACCCCGAACAAAATTTGAGATTTTGAGAGAATTTAGATCACATTTTACAAATTGGAGAATGGTATGAGTATAAGGGATGAAAAATATGTCTATGGGTAATTTTTCAGCTTTTGGGGTAAAAATGTAATTTTTGACTTTTACGGGGGCAAAAGTGTAAATTTCAAAAATTACTTCACCAAGACTTTGGATAAGTCTGAGAATTTTATCTAAGTTATGGATATTTGAAGGAATAATGTGTGGTGGAGATTTAAAGCTTAAAAGATAAGAATTTTAAAAAAATGGACCAATAATGTAGTGACATGTGGCAAGTTTAGAAAACAAGGGGTTTATTTAACTATAAAAATCAGCCCACACCACCATTTTCTCTTCATTTTGGCCGGCCATAGCAAGAAAACAAGGGGGAAAAGAAAAATAAAAACCTAGGTGGAGAAATTCAAGGGAAAATTGGTGAAAATTCAAGGAAACAAGTGACAAAAGGTAAAATTTCTTGATTTTGACTTGTGATCTACCTTTCCCATGCTTTTCTCCTTATTTTTCATGGTTAGATTTCATGTTTTCATGGTGAATTCATGGCTGCCCAAATGGGTATGGAGAGAGAATGAAGTTAGATTAATTTAATTTTAAGTTATACTAGTGTTTTAAGTTAGTTTAGCATATTTAGAAACAAAACAACAAGAAAAGAATTCATTTTCCTCCATTACCATTATTGGCCGAATTTTCTAGAGAAATATTGGCTGATGATCTTGATGTTTATTTGAGGAATTATGATGAATAATGATGAATTATGAGCCTAGAAAAATAATGGGAATTTTCGGAGCAAAAATATCAATTTTTACCCATTAGGGGTATTTTCGTAATTTGCTACTGGGACTGATAATTTGCACCACACTGAGGGACATTAAGTCAATTTGGGTGCAATTGAGGTATAGAAACTGAAAAAAAATTAATTTGGAGTTTAAACGGATGCGTATATCGATTTAATCGGGTAATAAGCTGAATTAGGTCAACACCGCATTTAAGCGATAGTCGGATAAGTTGCATATCATATCATGCATATACATCGAGCCTGAAATAGCTTATGACTGTTAGACATAATTTAATTGGAATATGTGTCATGGATTATGGTTAGATGGTGAGCCATTGGATACGGGTAAAGGACTGTACCCGCGGATTGAAAACAGGAGTATTTCTACTCCTAATACTGTGAGTGGACAATTTATCGTCTTAAATATCTGGAGTAATTATACTTGTTTGATGCTTTTATTGAATGGTGAGTTTAAGTTATAAAATATTATGTTTTCCAATTAAAATGTTTTTTTTATAAAAATGATATTTATACTGGTTTTGAAATCAAATATTATTTTGGGAAAATTGAGTATATGGAGACTGTGTTGAAATTTATGATTTTATATGTTGTTGAAATTAGGGCTTATGACACTATGGTAGCATGATGGCTAAATTTTTGGGGTTGGCATGAAATGTATGAACAGTTTTGGATTGGTCTCGGTAGACTGGATTAAATTTTATTCGCCATATTATGCTACTGAAAATTTTATGGGTCTGGTGGTATATTAAATGGTCACTGCAGTGGTGGGGGTTTCCGTGGACTGCCTATAAGAGGGGCACGGTAACTCAATTATATACTGAAATACCCCATACTTTGATATGGTGATAAATAAAGTTGATCGAATGCAAATTGAGGTCAATTAAAATGTTTAAAAGTGATAAAGACGAAAGGAGTAATTTAGGATAAAATATTTCGCAAGTGAGAAAATAACAATAAAATAATAATAATTTTATCGGAGGAGAATTTGTGAGATAAAAGGCGATTCGGAAGTCAAGTGAGGCATAATAAGGTATTTTGGGTACCAAGGAGACAAGATAAAATTTTTAGAATAAAATAATATTTTATTAATGAAATAATATTAAAATATTAATATTTA
>NC_030859.1:6919077-6936316 GCF_000208745.1 Theobroma cacao
AAAAAAGGTAGGATTTTTCAACTTAAGCTTGAAATCTATTTTCCTTAAGCATTTCTCCTTATTTTTCATGCTTAAATTACATGTTTTCATGAGGAAATGATGGCTGATCACAATGGGCTAGGAGAGAGAAAGTTGTTAGATTAATTTGATTTTAAGTTATGTTAGTGTTTTAAGTTAGTTTAGCATATTTAGAAACAAAACAATAAGAAAAGAATTTATTTTCCTCCATTTTCATTATTGGCCGAATTTTTTAGGGGAATATTGGCTGATGATCTTGATGTTTATTTGAGAAATTATGATGAATAATGATGAATTATGAGCCTAGAAAAATAATGGAAATTTTCGGAGCAAAAATATGAATTTTTACCCACTAGGGGTATTTTCGTAATTTGCTATCGGGACTGATAAATTGAATCTCATTCACAGTCACTAAGGTAATTTAAGTATAATTGGAGTGTAGAAAGAGAGAAGAATTGATTTGGAGTTAAATTGGAGATAATAGGCCGAATTAGGTCAGCACCGCATTTAAGCGGTAGTCGGATAAGTTGTATATCATATCATGCATATATACCGAGCTTGAATTGATTTTATAATGGTCAAGCATTGATGTGGTGAATTATGTATTTTACATTGTGGATAGGTGGTGAGCAAAGTACACTGGTAAAAGTACAGAGATTGTGCTTGGAGACTGGGATTAGAAATACATCGACTCCTAGAACTGTGAATGAACTTATTATCGTCTTAATTATCTAGAGTAGTTTTACACAATTGTGTATTTTATGAAAAATGGGTTTAAATGGTAAATTGCTATGTTTTAAGAGAAATTATGATTTTATAAAATGATTTTATAAATTTTCTGGAAAATCGAATACTGGTTTTGAAAATAGAGTAATTGGAGACTGCCCGCTTGTGTTGTAAATTTATGGTTTTAAATTGAATGGCTTATGACAATATATGAGCATGAATGGCTAAACTGATTTTGGTGTTAGAATTATTTATACTGAGTATTCAGCCTTGAGAGGCTAGGTTGCGATAAATTGCCATGTCATGCTAGAATAAATTTTATTGATTGGTGGAGTATATATTAATTATTTACTGCAGAGGGGGTTCAGTGGACCAGCCTATTAGAGGGGCACGGTAAACTCCATTATATTCTTACCTCGAATGGAGAGGCGCGTAGGGTATCTCCTGCGGTAAAGCTTAGGGTTCACTTCACGCCAAACCACCACGTGAAGGGGAACTCAGCCAACCCCAAGGAACAATTGTAATTTTCTCAAACTAAAAATATATTTTAAGTGTATACAAAATTTTAATAGCCTTGACGGACTCGATTGGATGCCCTGCGCAAGGTATCACCGAGTATGAGTTTTGGCACGAGCCAAAGTTTTAAGAAATTCATAAGCCAAGTTGATTACTCGATTTATATGGATTGATTTTATTTGGTTGAAATGAGTTGAAAGGTAATGAAATTACAGTATGATGACTTATTTTAATTTTCTCCATTTACTAAACTTTAGATAGTTTAGATGGTATTTGTTTACTCACTGAGATTTTATAATCTCACCACCCTCATTTCCTCACATTTCAGGCTTGGGGAATTCCATAGTTAGCTGACTTTGACAAGGACCTTCATTTGGACTCGAATCGGTAAAAGTTGTAGGTTTTCAACTTCCGATGCATTTTGGTTAGATGTGGGCCCACGTGTCACTGTAAAAGAAATTTTATGCTTTGGTTATTTGCTTTATAGTATATATGAATATAATTAACTTTTACGCTATAAGAATTTTGTACCGATAGTTTTATGAAAATTATTTTACAAGAAAATAGTTTATTTTATTGATAATTTTTATTATATTCAAATGGTCAAATTTTCACTTCAAATGAACGTTTTAGATACTTAATTTGTTTTTAAATCATTAAATATATATTTTCTGCTTACCTAGTACATTTTTAGCAAGTTTCGAGATTTTTGACAAAAATGACGAAAATACCCCTGTGAGCCAGAAAACAATATGTTATGTTCTGATTTGGAAATGATTTGTAATCCTTCGAATTTTGATATTTGATAACTATTGCTCACCGGGGAAGTGCGGAAGCTGATACGAGAGCCTTGCGAGGTTTCGATCGACATTCGGGGTGAAAAATGTTTGTCGAGGCCTCGCGGCGGTTGTCACGGGCTCGATGGGGAGTTCGTGTCGTGACATATACTTGCCTCTGGGGGGAGATGTTTGGTGAAGTATCTCCTGAGGTATGATTTGAGTGCACCTCACGTTCGGGCCATCGCGTGAGAGTGAGACTCAGCCAACGCCAAGGAACGGCTGTGTGTCAGATGTGAAAACATGTTTATGGGTATGGGTCATTGAACAGCCTTAGCGGTCTCAGTGGGATACCTTAACGAAGGTACCCGCGAGAATGATTCTAGCAGGGGCCAAGTTTGAGAAATTCATAAGCCGGAAAATTTTGATGAAAAGAAATTGTTTGGTATAGATTGAAACGAAATTTGTGTTATGAACATTATTGAGATATAATGTTTTTATATTGTCTCCATCTACTCAACTTTATATGCTTTTGATGGTAATTGTTTACTCACTGGGATTATATAATCATAATCTCACCCCTATTTCTATCCATTTTTCGGGCTCAGGACAATTTGTTGATAGTTGATTAAGATGAGAATTAATCTCGGAGTTGCATCTTAGAAAGTAAGGGTTCGTAGTCCTACATCTTCTTAGTCAGTTGAAGGCCCACGTGTCACTGTAAAAGTAATTTTATTCTTCAGTTATTTGATTTAAAGTATGTATGAATATATTTAGCTTTTACACCATGTTTTTGGCGAGTTTCGGTATTTTTGAAGAAAAATGATGAAAATACCCCTGTGATCCAGAAAGTAATATTTTATTGTTTTGATTTGGAAATGACTTATGATTTTTTTGAAATGTGAGATTTAATAACTGTCGCTCACTAGGGAGATGCGAAAGCTGATGCTAAGCCTTGCGGGGTTTCGATCGGCATTCGAGGTAACGAGTGCCTATCGGGACGTCGCGACGGTTGTCACGGGCTCAATGGGAGTTTCGGGTCGTGGCAAATATAATTACAATTATATATATTAAAATACTTTTAGCATATATATATATATATATATATATATATATATATATATATATATATATTGTAATAAGGAGAAAGGGAATTTGAACTTTACTTTTTAAGTAGGGGATCATGTACCAACGAATGAGTTAAGCGTTCGGGTGCTAGCATATATATATATATATATATATGTACTTTAAATATAAACATATTTATTTTCTATTTTTTGTTAACATTACAAAAATTATAACTTATAAAATTAGTAATTACAATATATATACCTTTATTTATATAAACTTATAATATATATATATATATATATATATATCTTAAGGAAAGTTGTGAGATTAGAATAGTTTTGAAACCTAGTTATTTTTTTTAATTTCATATAGTTAAGGACAAACCTATATAGTTAATTAAATTAATTAATGAAACCATGATTATTAATTGACTTGTAATGTCTTTAAATATATATACTTTATATACATTGGGCTCATTTTTAAGAAATATAATTACTATTATATATATACTAAAAATATTTTAGTATATATACAGTTTAAATTTAAACATATTTGCTTTCTATTTTGTGTTAACATTACAAAAATTATAACTTACAAAATTATTAATTATGTTTGAGATATTTGTTTTTTATTATTTAAATTTAAATTTTATTATTTGTGTGTTTTTATTAATTTAACTATTAGTAAATTATATGGAATATGTAAGATAAATATTATTGTATATAGATATGGGTACAAATTTGAGCTCGAGTAATTGGGCACCCATGAATAGCATTTTAATAATTTTTTTACATAATCGAATTTTTAAACGAGTTAGGGTAATTATAGGATAGTGGGAATATATTAGGATTAGGGTTAGGGTTAGGGTAGTAATTTTTAAAAACATTCAGGTAATTAATAGGGTTTGGATACTTTATCTTTTATAGAATTAGGATTCGGGTATCTCAAAATTAACGGATACCTTACCCGTTGACAACCTTAAGATTGACCAACTAGACCCTACCCACCCCTAGTTTTTAGATTCATATTCTTAATTTGGTATTATGCTAAACCCTTTTAGTTACCTAAATTATCGATTTTTTTCCTATTAAACCATTTTGTCAAACAATTTCGTTCTTTATTGATAACTACAAAGAATAATCAAATTTTACATATATTATGCACATAAAATCAATCGTACATATAATTTTTCTTTATTTCCTAGCATTTTATTTTTGAAGCTCACTCATGTTATAATTTTTTGAGAGTTGTGTAACTTCTATTCTTTATCTTTTTAAGTTATTAGTTTGATTAATTTTAGAGGAAATTGTGAAAAATGACCTTCGTAGTAAAGTGACTTCAAAAATGACCGTCTCTATAATTTTAACTGTTTTTAGCCAATTTTTGACAAGACTTGACAAGAATACCCTTTAATCCAATTAATCCAAATGAAGGCGCGTCTGAGTTTCTTTCTTTCTACTCTCCCACCATTCAGCTTAAAATTCCAAAATTAAATCTTGATTTAGATTTAGCTATCCCTCCATCCAGCTCTCCAACACCATCGAGGTCTATATCGGTAGCCAACTTTCTCACGATCCCAAAGTGCAGAGATGACATCAAGGTATTTGTTATGGGTTCTTGCGTTTATTTAGGGTTATTCATAGAATGAAAAAGTTGATGGGTAAATTATATGAGTTTGGAAACTTAAATCTGGCTGGGGGTAGTGAAATCAATCAATTTATAGGCGATGAGTGAATATTTGTTAGGCATTGAGTGACTGGATATTAAGAATCGTAACCTGTTTATTTGGCATTAGGTGCCTGAATATTTGTTGAGCATTGCATGAGTTCTTTATAGGCATTATGTGACTGAATATATGTTGAGCGTTGCGTGACAGTTACTACGTGACTGAATATTTGTTGAGCATTGCGTTAGATCTTTATAGGCGTTACGTGACTGAATATTTGTTAGCGTTGCATGACAGGCGTTACGTGAATTAATATTACGTGACTGAATATTTGTTGAGTATTGCGTGACCTATTTGTAGACATTGCGTGACTTTAGCTACCTAATGCTGAAGGTGATTCTCTACTGATTATCTTCAATAACCTAATAAGCTCTAATGTAATTCTTGAAGTTTATATATAATTTCAGACTTGTATAGTAGCAATAGTATTAGATTTTGGTTGGTCGACCATGATGCCTAAATTAAAAAAAAAAAGAAGAGAAAAGAGGTAACATTAAAATCCTTGTTGATTAGTGAAAAAGAGAGAAAACCTTGAAGCTGCTTTTTATTAAGAATTTCTTGGAAAATGATGTTTGGCCTGGCTTTTGCTTTTCAAAGGTAGATAAGATGAAAGGGCAGGCCGAACAGGTACTTAATAACCAATTCAGCCCCCTTTCATTGCACTGATATGGTTGTAGAAAACGAAGAGTCAGCTTTCATGCCTATAAATAAAGGGAACCATTAACCATTTGAATCAAATTCAATTATCTTAATCAATCTCAAATAATTGAAAAATGACATCTAGAGATCCAAGAGTTGAGAAGGGGAAAGAGGCAGCCTCCAAAGAGGAGGAGGTGCCTTTGAGTGTAAGGGACCAGTTGCACATATTCTTGAGTGTGAGGGACAAATTACACATATTCTTGAGTGTGAGGGACCAGTTGCACATATTCCAGCAGGAGATTCAAGTCCTCATCGACAACCTGATGCAAAGGACTTTTAACCTAGAGGCTGCCATCCTGAGCAACAAAAAGATTCTCGCCAAGATAGAGTTTAAACTAGATGAACTTATGAAGAAATGAACTACGATTTATTTTTTTTGTATCATTTCCTTGTATTTTCTAGGGTGTCTTTTTAATAAAATTTGAATAAAATTTATAGCAATTTTTATTTTCATTGAGCACATATTTCATTGAGTTATTTTCTTCGTTCAAGTTATATTATGCTGAATAACTTCGTGAATGGATGTTAGGCATTGGGTGACCTATTATTAAGTATGGGGATAGTGGGTGATACGCGGTGCGTGAATTGTGCTATGCATATCTTCTGTTGAGACATTGCGTGAGTGGTTTGTATGTATATGGAATAAAGTACCAATGGTGACGTGTTGTTATGTATTGCGTGGCGTTGGGCCAGTATGTGACTGTTTAAGTTGGCATAACATGAATGGATATTAGGCATTGATTGACTTATTATTAGGTATTGCGAGACTGGTGGTGCGTGACTAGTGCAATTCACCTCTTGTTTAGAGGCTTATTATTCATTGGGTGACTTATTCTTAGGTGTTACGAGCCTGACGGTGCGTGACTGACTTATGCAATTCATGTGTTGCTTTGAGGCTCTTGTTCAGTAGTTTTTTAGGTAGTGCGTGACTGGTTTTTATATATTGCATTAGCTGTTGTAGCTAGAGTGGTGGCGCGTGATTTGTGCAATTTATGTGTTGTTTTGAGGCTTTTGTTTAGTAGTTTTTAGGCTTGCGTGACTGATTTTTATATATTACGTTACTTGTTGTAGAGTGAGTGGTGGCGCGTGACTTGTGCAATCCATGTGTTGTTTAGGGGCTTTTGTTCAGTAGTTTTTAGGGTTGCGTGATCGAATTTTATATATTACGTGACGTGTTGTTATGTATTGCGAGAGTGGTTACACGTGACTTGTGCAATTCATGTGTTGTTTAGAGGCTTTTGTTCAGTAGTTTTTTAGAATTGTGTTACTGGTTTTTATGTATTACGTGACCTGTTGTTATATATTGCGAGAACCGTGGCGCGTGACTTGTGCAATTTGCCTCTTGTTTAGGGGCGTTTGTTCACTAGTTATTAGGCATTGCATTAATGTGTATTAGACATTGCGACACTTAATTTCTTTAAAATTTTTGCGACCAGCCAAATGTGACTTAGGCATTGCATAAGTGGTTTCTATGCATTGAGGGGCTATTTTTGATAAATTGACTGATTGTGACACTTATTTTCTGTTAAATTTCAGTGACCTACCAAATGTGAAGCTTATGATTACATACGGTGGTCATTGGGTCGATGACGCTTACAAAGGTGGTGAGACACGAGTGAGGGGTGTTAGGAGTGATTTGTCATGTTCTAGACTAGTGAAGCTGGTTGAAGAGGTTGTTGGGGTCAACTCACATAATGAAATCGAGCTACATGCATCGCTCAGCCATGCCGCAAGGGTTTCGCACGTAGTTATCAGGGATGATGAAGATGTAGCGAGTATTCTGCGAGATAAGAGGGTAGTTGTTGTGTTTGTGACAGTTAAGGCAGGAAATGCAGACAATATTCCACATGAGCATGGTATCCAACATAGTAATCAACAAGAACATAATGTGAATTATTCTGACATACCACACCATGCATTTCCTAACAAACAACCATGGCAATCACATTTGATGTATCCTTATGAGTTTCAGTAGCCTTGCGCACACATGAGGTGTCTGCAAATGATGTATGCACAATTCCGATCAGAATGTGCATCGAACGAAATACTCGGTACTTTGCAACAAACACAACTGTCGCCCAAAAATGCATTGGGTCCATTGTCATTAGCAAATGACACTGTGATGGTTGTGAGTGATGACGATGCATCTGATCAAATTAAAGATGATGTCGAAGAGGACGACACGGTGGATCGAAACCATGAGTTGCGTTATGACTGTGAAGATGATCACGTTGGCAGACATGAAGACCGTTCAGAGGATGACAGGGTTGAGCAGACTGACATTCTTGATTGCAATCATACAGATGGCGGTAGAGGTCATACCACAACTGTTGTGTTAGAAAAGGTTGAGTTGGATGACCATTGCAGAACCGTTGAATTAGAAGATGTTGAGGGTGACCCTATTTACGAGAAAGCTATCGCACTTGAGAACAGCATTCGTTCGCCTGATGACAGTGATGAAGAGAGGGTAAATACAGGGGTATCTCGTCAATGGATTATTCTTGGGCTAGATATGATATCCTTCCAAATAGTGAAGAGTGAGGAATCCATATCAATGGACGACCACTTATATCGCAGAAAAGTGTTTCTATCGAAGGCTGAATTGAAACGAGCTTGGAGCATGTTGGCACTAAAAGAACATTTTGAGTTTAGAGTTAAAAAGTCATGTCACACTCGTTTTGAGGTTGGTTGTAAGGATAAGGCATGCAAGTTTGATTTGCGTGCAACGAAGTTGCCTGAGGGAGAATATTGGCAAGTTCGGTCGTTGCATAAGGTACACACGTGTACTGTCGATGGTTTTCAATGTGGGTACCGAACTGCGAACGCGAGGGTAATTAGTGAGCTTATCTCCAGCAGGGTGTAAGAAAATTGTGTAACCCCATTGAGACCAAAGGAAATAATGGAAGAGATGAATCGCAAGTGGGGATTGCAATGCCTATATGGTAAGGCCTAGCAAGTGAAGGAGTACGCGGAGAGTCTTGTGTTTGGTCCTCCAGAAGAGTCATTCTAACTCGTCCCCTCTTATTTCCATATGTTGAAACGTGAAAATCCCAGTACTGTGACGTGTGTCACTACTGATGGGGAATAACGATTCAAATATTATTTATGGGCATTCAAGTCATGTATTCGGGGGTTCAGTATTGTAATGCGGCCTATAGTCGCTATCGATGCCACACATCTTAAAGGCAGATTCAAGAGTATTCTGTTTGTGGCGGTATGCAAAGATGCGAATGAGCAGATATATCCACTAGCATTTGGCATTGGCCACATCGAAGACGAAGAGTCTTGGTCGTGGTTTCTTAACCAATTGCGTCGTACGATTGGTTGTCCTAAAAATGCAATGTTCATTTCTGATCAACATCTTGGCATTAAGAATGCAGTTGAGAAAGTGTACAAGGACACTCATCATGGTCTATGCAATTACCACTTACGAAAAAACGTTAAAAACAGGTTCAAGCGGGAAGATGTTGGAGCGATTTTCACCATGGCCGCCAACTGCTATAGGGTTGTCGATTTTGACAGACATATGAATCAGCTGAAACAGCTTTGTAAACCTGCTTATGACATCCTTATGAGATTAGGCCTTGAGAGATGGGCACGTTCACGGTCTCCAGTAAGGCGATACAAGCTAATGACATCCAACACTACGGAGTGTATTAACTCCTGCCTGAGGCATGCAAGAAAAATGCCAATAACGGTCTTGATCGAGTGCATCAGATGCATGTTTCAACGTTAGTTCCATGACCGGCACAATGAGGCATTGAATTTAACCACGCCCCTCAACCCTTGGGCTACCGATTTGTTGAACAGACGGTTCAATGAAGCATGTCACTTTTTCATACAAGCAATCGATCGGGTGGAGTTTCAAGTTATAAGTGGAAGTAAGGACAGAGTCGTGAACCTCTGCACCAATGAGTGTTCATGCAATGAGTTCCAGTCTGATCTACTCCCCTGCACGCATGCCATGGCGGCAATAAGGTATGAGCAATCATGTTTTGTTATATTGTGCATGGTGAATTGAATTTTTACGTTGTTCGCCATCTGTGATTTCATTGCCTTGGCAGTAAGTGCAAACATCCAGCCATTGAATTTTGCTCAGACTATTACAAGACTTGGTCTTAGGTGGAGGGATATGCGATTCCCATTCGCCCGGTTGGGCATCCCAGTGAGTGGGACATCCCCGATGACGTGCAACAAATTGTCTTTTTGCCACCAAGTTGGCGAGGTCAAGCAGGAAGACCTAGGAGGAAAAGGATTCCATCAGCTGGGGAAGGCAGCGAACGAAGTAGATGTTCACAATGCAAGAGCTATGGTCATAATAGACAAAAATTTTGGAGTCTGTTTGCATCTCTACTGACAAACGGGGAAACATCATCTGCTCAGTCGATGGCTCGACGACGTCGGCCCAAGGCATGTGCAATTTGCAGACAACCCAGGCACAGTCAAAATGTTGTCCAATGCGGACTACAAACTCTGATAACATTATCGGTGTCGTACGTGAAGATATTGGCCCTTCAGACGTCAGTTGTTAGGGATTGTTTCGAAGTTGCCATTGATATTTGCATTAAATAATACTATTTCAACTTGAGTTTGACAGAGTTTGAACAAAAAGTAAGATACACAAGATGTTGATATTTGTGAGAAAGACCTTATGCTAGTTATGGAGGTTTGAAAAAGTGTACCAAAGCATGAGAATTGAAGTTACTTTGAGAAAGTTATGGATGTTTCAAGGGATGACTTCCATGCAATATGAAAAACGTTTATTGAGGAAGAAGGATGGGAAGAAGAAGATGAAGTTGCTGGAAGTGAGGAGAAAGTGCTGGAAAAAATTAGATATTTTTTCTATAGTTGACTACAGTTCCCATTATTTACGAAAATGTCATTGCATAGTTGGATCATCAAATTCCAATTACAGTACTTAGCCCATTTGTTGGATCATCAAATTCATTGTACTCTTTAATAATTTGAATTTCATTGTAAACCATTAAATAAAGCACAAATATTTCATTCAATAATATTTACGTGATTGATTAGGCATCCTGCTTCACATTTTGGCCCAGAAAATTATGTTTTGCTCATACTAATAGTTGTTCTTTAGATGATGCAACTTCCATCTACAAGTATAAAACATAATATAGAAACGGCATAATAACAAATATATATAATACAATAGTTAATTAAAAATTAAAGAAAAAACATAACTTATCTAATTAAGAACAAATACAAATATGTCTCAATCAACATAAATTTGATAACATCCTTGAACCAAAGTATTAGCTAAAAGTATCATGTTGAACAGCTCAATGGCTAATACAATAGCAGACACGATCGTTGCAGTTTGCTCTTGAGAAAACCCTTCCATTGTGTGAACTAACAATATAAAAAAATAATTAAAATCATGAAATATAAACATTATATAAAAACAGCATATAGTAAACACAAAGTTAACTTATCATGTCCACCTTACAAATATTCAATTTAAAAACAGCATATAGAAGGATCCATTTTTGATATGCAGGGAATATGTTGGAAAATTTTAATGTAAGTTCAATTGATACTAGAGACCGATCTAATGGTAGCAATCAATGGCAAAAAAAATAAGATTGCACTGCAATAAGCAAGAGTCAAACCTGAGACCAATAATGCAAGTGTGACTAAGCATAACTTTTTTCTTGCACCCTAAAATCTTAAAAAAAAATTGCAATGGTTTCCTACTATGAAGACCAAATTTACCCTAAACAAAAAATAAATAAATGGGAGGTCAAATCTTAAAAAAAAAAGCCATGAAAAGAGTACAAATTCAAATTCAGGGTTAAAATGAGGTTTTTTGGGGTCAAAACGGCAGCAGACTGCCTACGGCGGTTTGTTAACGCGTAGATCTCGAAAAGTTACATGGATTCAAAAAAAATCACGCAATGCATTAATAAAAACTAACAAGCAATGTCCAAAGTAAGTCATGCAATGCCTACCAACTACTCACGCAATGCTTTAAAAGAAACTAGTCACGCAATGACTTATCACAAACTAGCCACGCAATGTCCAAGGTAAGTCACGCAAGGCCTTTGTTGAAGATTAGCCCAAAAATCCAACCTCGCTTGCCGACCAAGGGCCAAATTGTTTCAGTGGTCAACCCTAAAATATAAATATGAAGAAAACCTAAATTAATAGAAAAAAGTCAGATTAAAGAATACAAGAAGAAGAATAAAAAAAAAAAAAGAAAAATAAGAATGGGAGATTTCAACCCACAATTTCATATTATGAAGAAGTAGAGCTAGAAGAAGGAGAAGTGACTTTAGCAAAATAGTTAGAAGCAGTAGACCCTCAGCCCCAAAAACGATGCTTTGCTTCGATGGGTAAAAATGTCTTTAAAGACATGAAAGAGTGCAATGTAATGTGATTGCATTGGTTTTGGAATGCAATCACATTACATCCATTGGCTGCAATGTAATGGCATCACATCCCTTATACCAAAAGCACCCTTAATGTCGACCGTTGCAATAAAAAAACAGAAAGAGTATAAGATAGCTTCCAACCGTTTCTTTCATATTCCAATCTTCCCAATATCTATTGATAGCTACAGTTTCATATTCTAACCGTTCCAAACTTAGTTTAAGGGTGAAGGGAAGTTGAGCCACCAAAGTTGAACTGTCCTGCACTGTCTTAAGCAATGGCCGCATCTTCAAGCAGACCCAATGTCCATGACAATGGCGACCAAAGTATGGGTGATGATGAAAACTCCCACCTACGATCAAGGAAGAAATGGAAACTAGCTCTTCAACTGCCTGCCGCATCAATTGGTTTTTCAATTTAACCAAGTAATGATTTGTGCTCTCTCTTACGGTTTAGGGACATATCACATGGTGGTAGGTATTGGGTACTAGAGAATGCCATGATATTGTGCGGGAAAGTGGTAGATTGGGAAAGCTTAAAGGAAAACATATACCTTGAGGGTGACATATCTTCATTTTTTGACATGGGTAAACTTAAGGGTCTAAGTACCTTTTCATATTTTGATTATAGCCCGACTCTTATTAGGGAATTTTACTTCAGCATTCGTCGGAGTGAAAATGAATTCAAAAATCCTAGAGATTTTGACCCAGATGTTTTGCACGTGTTTTGGGGAGGAATAGAGTTTACAGTCACTCCCTTTGATATTGGGAAGCTCTTGAAAATGGAGTATAGACACGGATAATACAGACCTCCACCATCACATGACCTGTCCAGCATATGGGCCCAGGTGACAGGCAAAAGAGAACCATACACCACAGAGTCATGTTCTGCTCATCGTTTGAATTCTACACCAGATAGGCTATTACATAATTTTCTGGCGTCCACATTACAGGGAAGGCTCAGTCGATTAAGACATGTTAGCGTTGAGGATCTGTGGATGATGGAAACAATTGGAAGCGAGTTTGGCATGAATATTGCAGAATATATGATCACGAGAATGAGAAAAGTTGCCATGCGGGAAGAGATGACCCTTCCATACGAGAACATCATATCGGCTCTAGTTAAGAAGAAAGGGATATGGAGCAATAGGTATCTAGCTTATTGGACTAGTCGCAGGCCTCGTAATCTATCGTTTTGATGGCTCGTGAAAAGAGGATATGACTTAAGTCTTGATGAGCCATTGAACTTTATCGAAGGCAGCCCAGTTCATCCTGCCCATGATACTCCATCCAGACAACCGTCTAGAGTTCCTGTTTCCAATGATGTGATGTATAATATGCTTCTGAGGATTGATGAGAAGCTCAGTAATCAAACTGCTACAATGCAGGCATTGGAATTGAGGATACAGAATGTTGAGAATCTTCTAATGCAAAAAATAGATATAGCTATTCGGGCAGCAGAAGCGCGACAGAATTGACTGTCCTCATATGAGTTTCTCCGACATTAACTTCTAATGCAAAGGAAGTCAGTTGTCATTGGTTCTAGTTGAGTCAAACATACGAGATGAACATTCATATTTGAGAGTTGTGGGTTAACTGCATTATGGAAACTATAGTTTGTATATCATAATTCACTTGTGGTATTTTGTTTTCTTTAACTCAATATTTTGTTATGATGGTGCTTGGGGTTGAGTTATGGTTTGATATTGTCCATGGTAATTGGCTTACCCTTATTCAAAGAACATGACACCAAATAAATGAGTCACGCGATGCAAGATCAACTAGTGACGCAATCCCATATCATCAACTCATGCGATTCAATAAGAATTCACGCCGCCACTCCATTTATACTACAGAAGCGACTCCATATCAACTAGTAATGTGATTCCATAATACCCAGTCACGCGATTCCATTTTTTACTCATGCGATTTTAGAATTAACACTCACGGCATTCTACAAAAAAGTCATGTCACGTGCTTTCATATTAACTAGTAACGCCACTCCATATTTACTACTAACGGGAGTCAATATCTAATACTCACGCGATTCCCAATCTTAGCGGTTCACGAGATCCAGATTTACTACTCACACGATTCCAAGTGGATTAGTAACGCGATTCCATATTAACAATTGACATGATTCAGAATTTAGTACTCGTGTGACTCCATAACAAATACTCTCGCGAATCAGTATCAACTAGTGACGCGATTCCATCCACACCATTCACGCCATTCAATAGCAACTTCTTACAACCCTATGTCACGCAATGCAATTCAACATGTCTTATAAGCAATAAAGTAAAGTCACGCAAAGGGGAGTTAGCATATGCAAACGATTGATGTTTGGCTTGGCTTTTACTTTTAAGAGGTAGATAAGATCAAAAGGCATGACGAACAGGTACTTAATAACCAATTCAACCCCCCTTCATTGCACTGACATGGCTGCAGAAAATGAAGAGTCAGCTTTCATTTCTATAAATAAAGGGAACCATTAACCATTTGAATCAAATTCAATTATCTTAATCAATCTCAGATAATTGAAAAATGACCTCCAGAGATCCAAGAGTCAAGAAAGGGAAATAGGCAGCCTCCGAAGAAGAGAATGTGCCTTTGAGTTTGAGGGACTAGTTGCACATATTCCAGCAGAAAAGCAAATCTAAAACACAAGATGTCTCTCTGAAAGTGGATGGAACTTGTATGCAAGAGCAAACTGAACGGTTTGATTGAGGAATGAAAGTAAGATACACAAGATGTCCATATGGAAGAGAAAACCTTCAAGTCCAATGGTAGGGTCGGTGGAACTAGTTGGGGAACAATGGAGGTCCAAAACAACTGAACATGCTACTTGAAGGTTTTCTCTTCCATATGGACATCTTGTGTATTGTTCTTTTCATTCCCCAACCAGATAGTTCAGTTTGCTCTTTCATACAAGTTCCATCCACTTTCAGAGCAGCTATCGATATATTCATAAGCTATCGATACTCAGGCAGGTCTAGAACAACTGAACGTTTATTGAAACAGAAGGATGGGAAGAAGACAAAGAAGAAGCTGTTGGAAGTGAGGAGAAAGTGTTGGAAAAAATTTGATATTTGTATAGTTCACTACAGTTCCCCTTGTGTAAAAAAATGCCATTGCATAGTTAGATCATAAAATTCCAGTTAGAGTACTTAGCCCATTTGTTGGATTATCAAATTCATTGTACTCCTTCATAATTTGTTTTTCTTTGTAAACGATTAAATAAAGCATGAAATATTTAATTTAATAATATTTACGTTATTGATTTTGGCATCCTCCTTATAATTTTTGCCCAAAAAATGATGTATAATAATAGCAATAGTTGTTCTTAATGTCGACCGTTGTAATCAAAAAACATAAAGGGCATAAGATAGCTTCCAATCGTTTCGTTCATAACATGTGCTTTAACTTTCATATGGTTGAGGGTTTAGGCTGTTCAACTCGATATTTTGTTATGATTCTAAATGGGGTTGAGTTATGGTTTGATATTATCGATGATAATTGGCTTACCCTTATTCGAAGAACAAGACACAGAATAGGTGAGTAACGAGATGCAAGCGCAACTAGTCACGTGATTCAATAATAATTAGTAATGCCACTCCATATATACAACTCACGTGACTCCATATCAAATGGTAATGCAATTCCATAATATACAGTCACGCGACTCCTTTTCTCTACTCACGCAATTTTATAATACATACTCACGCCATTCGATAACAACTAGTAACGCCACTCCACATATTACTCACGCGAGTCAATATAAACTAGTGACGCGATGTTGGAAAAAAGTCATGTCATGTGCTTCCATATTAACTAGTAACGCCACTCCATATTTACTACCAACGGGAGTCAATATCAAATACTCACGCGACTCTAAATCTTAACGGTTGACGAGATGCATATTTACTGCTGACACGACTCCAAGTGGATTAGTGATGGGATTCCACATTAACAACTGACGTGATTAAAAATTTATTACTCGCGTGACTCCATAACAAATACTCCCACGAATCAATATCAAACGGTGACGCGATTCTATCCACACCATTCATGCAATTCAATAGCAACTGCTTACCACCCTATGTCACGCAATGTAATTCAACATGTCATATGGGCTATAAAGTAAAAACGTGAATAGGGGTTGGCATATGCAATCGAATGAACGCTGTCATGTAAATTGTGTAAAATACTAACAGACTTTACGATATAAATAAGAAGAAAACAATGTTGTTCTTATTGGACCCGTATGCTTATCACATGAATGAATACAAAGAATTATATGTAAATGATACAACAAAGAATAATATGGAAATAATACAGAATAATGTTAATGTTAATTACAGAATGAATAAGAATAAACAAATTCAAAAATTTAACAACTTGAGCTATTGGCAAAAATCTTAAGGGCAAACTTTGTTCGAATGCCCTCTATGGCGTTTGCCTTCAGCGTCTAATGGTCCGAGCCAATCAACGACTGCAACGCGGCTACAACCCAATCCCCGTAATTGTGTGAATCTTTCTGCATCGGGGTCTTCTCATTTAACCTATATTTCATGTCACGACCCGGAACTCCCATCGGGCCCGTGACAACTGCCGCGACATCCCGATAAGCATTCATTACCCCGAATGTCGATCGAAACCCCACAAGGCTTAGCATCAACTTCCGTATCTCCCCGGTGAGCGACAGTTATTAAATCTCGCATTTCAAGAAATCATAAGTTGTTTCCAACTCAAAACAATAAAATATTATTTTCTAGCTCACAGGGGCATTTTCGTCATTTTTTTTTTTGAAAATTTTGAAATCCGTAAAAATGTAATATGTAAGTGGAAACACATATTTCATGATTTAAATTAAATTTTGAAGTCTAAAACATTCGTTTCAAGTAAAATTATAGCTATTTGAATATAATAAAAATATTAAATAAAATATTTTATTTTCTTAAAACACAATATTTTCAAAGTCTTCCTAAAATAACTTTTGTAACGTAAGAGTAAAATAAATTTATTCATATAGTAATAAAGATAATTAAAGTATGAAATTTCATTTACAATGACACTGGGCCCCCAACTAACCAAGAAGGTGTAGAGCTACGAACCCTTACTTCCTATGATGCAACTCCGAGATTAATTCTCGTCTTAATCAACTATCAACAAACTGTCCTGAGCCTGAAAAATGGATAGGAAGAGGGGTGAGATTAAATAATCCCAGTGAGTAAACAATTACCATCAAAAGCATCTAAAGCCGAGTAGATGGAGACAATATAAAAACGTTATATCTCAATAATGTTCATAACACAAAA
>NC_030859.1:6937858-6960320 GCF_000208745.1 Theobroma cacao
CGGTTTGACTCCAAATTGATCCTCGAACTCCGAATTACCATTTTGAGTCATCCCTGAACTGTGAAACTCTTAATTTTACCTTAAAATTCCTATTTGATTTAGTTCGAGGCTTAATCGACTTAATGATACCATTAGGGGCAATATCGTCTTTTAACGATTTCTCAAACTTCCTAAATATGTAACCATTCTATTGAGCATGTAAATGACGTCGTAATTATTTTATAAAATAGGTTTGACATTTCATCCGTGACAAAGGTCGCTTTTGACGGTGCGAACTGACAAAGTACCCCGCCTGGTGGCATATAATGGGAAACAATGATGTTAGTGGACTCATTTGCTTTTCACGCAAGCCGAAATTCAGTGAATCTTTTCTACCGTATGATGAGTCCACTAACATCATAGTCCATTTCAGTAAGTTAACGTGCACTACCACCCAGTGGCTGTCGAAAATGCACGGTATGAGAATTACATCAACCTCATGCCATGGCAAACCCCACGAAGGTCTCCCCCTAGCATACTCAAGCAGCTCGTCTGGCATAACCACCTCACTTGGCTTGAATGTCTTCTCGGTCGGCGAAGGCCGTATTTCTTCGCTCAGTTAGAGAAAAATAAGCTGTCAATTACATTATGCACAATAGTTAGATGCAATTAACTAACCCTAAACCCCATACATTTGAATAATTATAACTCAGTAAAATATAATATACTTACATAGAATGTGGTGTCAACGATCAATATTTTTTGCTTGTAGTGTTGT
Organism: Theobroma cacao; assembly: GCF_000208745.1. Lineage (NCBI taxonomy): Eukaryota > Viridiplantae > Streptophyta > Magnoliopsida > Malvales > Malvaceae > Theobroma > Theobroma cacao. The sequence goes on from NC_030859.1 coordinate 6,938,616, forward strand.
GGATGGTGCTCGCACGCCCGCTTACACAACACACTGATGCATGCATCAATCTGTTGGGTGTCCATTAACTCTGTCAGCATCTCCAATCGTCTAAAAAAATCAGGGCCCTCCTACCCTTCGATGCCCAGAATGTTAACCCCGCAAATTTAAAATAGAGTTCTATTAAAATTATAGTATTGCGGACTATTTAATAAATATCCTAGAACTGCTAACCCTAATATGGTCTACTGTTTTCAATTTACCTTGCTTCATCGTTTTTCAGGAAGGACTCATATCGGTCCTTCAAATCGTCCTTCGCTTTGCGCTAGACTAATACCGGGTTAACGTACGGGCTTCGAAGGTATTTGTTGGCCAAGATCACACGTGCATCTTCGGGCTCAGGTCGAGGTGGAGCCTCAGCAAAAGGTCTGATCTCACCATGCGAGGGGGCCTCTGCTAAAGTTGGGACAGGAGCAGGACGAGCGGAAGTTGTAGTTCCACTACTCGCAGGATGAAGTACCTTTTCGACCTCAGACAGAGGAGGTGGAGCCTAGGAAGAATGTGTGGGTTGAGAATGTTGGGCTGCTTCTACCGGAGATGGGATACGCACAAGATTATGTTCAATCGGGCTATCAGGAGGTGAGATTCGAATCTAAACGATCAAAAAATCAAACACATTAGAATAATGTATACATCATACATGTCATAACTCACGCAATGAATAACATAAAACCTCATACCTCAAAATGGTCGATCAGCCGACCGATAATCCGATCCTCCAACCCTTGCAGTGAGTGCTGGATATGATCATGTAGTGACTGCGTCTGCATCTGCATCGCCCCCTGGATCTCCAACTGCATTGACTGCTGGATTTCCAACTGCATTGACTGTATCTGCATCGCCCGCTGGATCTCCAACTGCATTGACTGCATCTGCATCTGCATATTCGTCTGCAAGGACTAGAGGTCTTTCTTCCATTGTGTCCGCATCTTTTGCAGCTCTCCCTTAATGCTCATAGTCATTTGCAGACGCAGCACCCAGATGCGCGGCTCAACATGAGGGGCAACACCCGAAGCAGGAGGAGGGGCAGCAGCAAAAGCAGGAGGATCAGCAGCATGATGAGCAACAAGAGATGCACCATGAAGAGCTGCACCAGGAGAATGAGGTGCCTCAGCAGCACCTCGCTCGGAATGGACCTCCTCGTCCGTGGTGTGACTCCACTTAACGGCTCGTCATACTGGACTTGTCCCTTTACGGTTCATTATTTTCCTCTTTTGTTGCGGGCTGAATTCTAACCGATCCTCCAACTTCCATAATGGAATGTATTACTGCCCCTCGGAGATATTGACCTCAATGTCCGCCCAGTATGCGATCAACATCTCTTCTGCAGTTGGCTCCAACGTCCTCACTGCCCACAACTGCACCAAAACATACATTACCATTAGGTATAACCCTTGCTACCCTATGATAATCAAAATAAAAATTAATAAAATAAAAAAAATATGGTTTATTTACTCACCTTGCCCTCTCTCTCCAAACTTGCAATATTGGCGTAGAAACTTGAAGGCCTCTAGTCACATTGCCATTTAAGCATTCTTGGCCAAACCTGTCCGGACTGCCGCTACCTTCCGAACAAGCTTCTGATTTCAAGTATTGCTTCCAATGCCCAAAACTGCACATCAATTGCGTAACATTTTTACTCACCTCATAAATTTTTATGCGAAAAGAATAATGATAATGATAAACATTAGGCTATGGCAGACTACCTGAAACGCCCATATGAATCCATAGAGGTGGTAGCACTTCTTCTTTGCTTCGCCCGCAGCAGGAGGTTCGAAACCCCTCAGTAGGTAATCCACAGTCAAACTCCACACATATGTGCCCCATGGGAATGCATTCCACTTGTCGATGTTCTCAACCAACGACAACAACCATGGAACCACAGATCGTCTGTAGTCTTGACCGAATAAAACATTCGTTGCGATCAAGATGAGGGCCATCTTGCTCGTGTCTCCTTCCTATTGAAACGGCCCTCCCTTCAACATATCTAAAACTTGTTGGATCTTCACCTCCTTCCCTGGTCCCCAATATCTTAGGTGAATTCCTCCAAGAAGGGCCTCGTACCGATTGACAATGAGGGCCTGTAGGGGACCAAACTTCACTCTTGTGACCAAACAGAACTCCCTCTTAGAAAAGCGAGCCTTCGTCTTCCCTATTGCGAACCATAACTCTGCCTCCGTGGCGTCAGGTTCGTTGATTCTATGCAGCATTAGTTTGTGCATTAGACTGGCACAGAATAAACCCTTGTCTACTTCGACATCCATCATGTGCCCGAAGCATGTTCTCTTAAAGTTTTCCAACTCGTTCACTTGACACGGCATCTCACGTATCACATGCAGATGCGACCACTTACAGTGGATGTTAATGCCCACATTAAACCCCCACTGGTGCCTCAACACACAAAGCAAGGACTCCATGTTTTCCTGCTCTGTTCCTGTGCTGTCCATCTGCAACATAAAACAGATAACATTCCCATTTTAGTCATGTCAATACCATCATTGTAGATCAACAAAAAAACTAAAGGAATTTTTGAAAAATGACCCTCCTCATAAGCTCACTCAAAAAATAACCCTAATAATATTTTTTACTGTTTTTAGACATCCCTGAAACAGAATAATTAATCCAAGTGTGGAGCATGGATTATTAAGTAAATCAACATATACACATTAAAGCATTACAGTTGACCCAAAATAATACAGAATGAACCCATGCAGATAAATTTCATGCAATTATGACACTCGTGCAATTTCCTACAACAATAATCACGCAATGCCTAATCAATTAGTCACGCAATTATTAACATTAAATCACACAATGATTTATAAACAAGTCACGCAATTCTAAGAATAACTAATCGAGCCACGCGCACACTAACTGACGCCATGCCTGAACAATATTCACTCAATAACATAGAAACCAGTCACGCAATGACCTATCAATCAGTCACGCTAAGTTGAACCCTTTTTCAATCATGCAACCCCAAAGTGACCCCATGCCAAAATCCACTCACGCAAAAGGTGCCAACCACCTAAGCACGCCCTCACTCATGCAACATCTAAACCCTCAACCGAATTTCTAACACATACATATCAACCAGTCACGCATGGCCGGTCACCTTTCCACCCCTAAACACCAACAATACCACCTTCATGTTTATATTCAAAAATTTCAAACAACAAAAATATCAATATGAACGTGCAACATGTATAGGTTTATGCTCAAAAACCTTAACCCTAGACACGAACAATAACCATTCTGTCAAAAATATCCACATGGTTCAAAATAAAATAAATAAATTCATAAAAAAATATTATACCTTTCTCAGCGTAATATCAACTTCCTCACACTACTCAATATGTGAACTACCTTTGTGCGAATAATAACCACTCCAAAAGGCTCCTACCACTGCCAAAATGCTCGAAAGTTGAACTGTCAAGGAATGCTTTTGCAGACTTGCTTCTAAGGATATGTACGGTCTCTCGATGAAAACCGAAGAGTTGTGGTCCACATAAAGGACATACTTGACCCGTTAATAGGTTTTGGGTTGAGGCGCGGAGCCTAGCGAATGGGTTGATTTCATTAAGGATAATTTTGTCCATTTGTTTTTCTCTTGGCTAAAAACAGTTAAAATTATAAAGAGAACCATTCTAAAAAACGTCTTATCCCTTAGGCCCATTTATAAAAAGCACTCTTAATTTTATCTAATATCTCATGTAGGCAATACTAATTATCATATTTGGAAATAAATGTTTATTTGATCAAATATAATTTTCCCAATTAGTTTTTTTAGTAAGATACATATATCTATATCTATAGGGTAAAAAAAATTTAACTTTTTTAAATAATACATTTAGTGCTCCATTTTTGGAAGTTCACCTAACTTATAAATAACACTTCTGTCCAGTTTTCAATGTTCAATTTTAACTTCACTCAATCACATAGAAAAGCTCCACGTCTGAACTCCATTTACTTAACAATTTTTTAACTTCACTCAATCACATAGAAGAGCTCCAAGTCTGAACTCCATTTACTTAACCATTTGCAAAAGTTCCAATAATTGTATGTTTCAATTTAGTGTTTATTATATATACGTTTAACTGCTAAAGAATAGAGAACATAATTGCTTCTTCACTTTCAGGGAAACGTTTTTGCAAATGGGGTTTCTGAATCTTTTCATTGTGGCAGTAATGCCAGTTCTAAAAATAATATTGATTACTGCTATTGGCTTGTTGCTTGCTTTGGATCGCATGAAGCTCTTGGGACCGGAGGCAAAACACCATTTGAACAATGTAAATATATACATGTATAAATGCACTCCTCCTTCCCTTTTTCTGGATACAAAGCACTGAATTGCATAAGTTAAGATACTGTTTATTTGTTTTTTGGTTTTTCTCTGGTGTATAGATTGTATTCTATGTGTTCAGTCCTGCACTTGCGGCCAGCAGCTTAGCTGAAACAATGACTTTCAAAAGTTTCACAACCTTGTTAGTTTCATTCCATCCCTGACCTTGTTTTAATTTCTTCTGCTTTCTCGTCTCTGCATCGATTGATAAATATTTATGGGGGCGGTTCCCTTTTGTTGATTGTTGCTTTTTCTAGGTGGTTCATGCCGGTGAATATCTTGATAACATTCGTTTTGGGTTCAGCACTAGCTTGGCTTATCATAAAAATCACTAGAACTCCTAAACACCTTCAGGGTATTGTCATTGGTTGCTGTTCTGCAGGTACATTTCCTATCTAGCCCTGTTCTAAAATTGTCAATAACAAAAACAATGTAAATGTCCAACAATTGTTTCGGTTATTGGGGAAACTTGCACAGGAAATATGGGAAACCTGCCTCTCGTTATGGTTCCTGCTCTCTGTGAGGAACCACGTAATCCATTCGGAGATCCATCTGTTTGCTCTAGAAATGCTAAGCCATATGCTTCTTTATCTTTATCGGTATGATTTATACACGATTCTAATTTTTTTTAGATTAATACCAAGTAATTTTGATTTGTCACTGTAATTTTGTCAAAGAAAAGGAAACTAAGGGCACATTTTCACCTGACTTTTCCCTTATAAAGAAAAAAAATAAATTTAGATTAATTTCAGTTTATATATAAAGATTGTGCTTTGACTACAGATTGGAGTCATTTTTATGTGGTCATATGTGTATGGTATCATGCGCATGTATGCAAATAAAAGCATTGAAAGCTCCACCACCGGACTCAATTCTCCAAGAGACACATCTGAAACAGTTTCAGGGAGTTGCACACAAGCTGCCCTACCTTCAAGTGATTGCAACACTTCTCACCTGCCTCGCACCATTTCCAGTGAAAGCAGTACAAGGGTTTGTTTCGACTCCATTTTCATCTAAAATTCTAATCTTTACTGGGGATTATGATTTCGATATCATCTTTGGGATTTTAACTCTAAACCTTCAATTTAATTTCAATATTAAATTGAAACAATTACTTTGGCTTATAATCTTATCAAGATTTCTGGATAGATGTCAGGTTTGATGAAGATAATGATGCGTATCAAGATGATTTCGGGAAAGATTGACCTAAAGAAGATGTTTGCACCAGCAGCAATTGCAGCGGTAATCAATTGTTAGCAGAAAACATGTGCCCTGCTATACGGGCTTAATCTATTGTTAACATCCCTTTGCTCTTCAGATTGTTGGGTTCATCATCGGGGCAGCCTCTCCAATCCGAAAACTAATGATTGGTAATAGTGCTCCTCTTCGTGTAATTGATGGTTGTGCACATATACTGGGGTATGCTTTGTCCGGCATCCTATTGAGCTTCTCATAATATAGATTTCACATGAATACATATACATGCTTTTTTTCTATTAAGAAAAATGGTGAAATGACGATTTTCAGGGAGGCAACAATTCCATGTGTAACCTTGATAATGGGGGCAAACCTTCTGATAGGTGAAATCCACCGTTTGTGCTCTGAACTCCGTAGTTATAATTCCTCTTGAATTTGTCACAAGCAACATTGCAATTTCTTGCAGGTTTAAAAGGATCAGATGTAAGCCGGAGTGTGATTATAGGGATTATAGCAGTGAGGAACATCTTCTTGCCCCTCTCGGGGATCGGTGTTGTTAAAGCTGCTCAACATTTTGGCTTGGTTGGCTCAGATTCCTTATATCAATTCGTTCTTTTGCTTCAGTATGCCGTTCCCCCTGCAATGAGTGTAGGTATGACAAGCTTGTGCTAATTAGCATTCCTGACTAGGATCCTTTTGAGCAACTTAATTTCTACTGATTTAATCCAACATTTGGCAGGTACAATGACACAATTTTTTCAGCTTGGTCAAGGTGAAACTTCAGTGATTATGCTATGGACTTATGCTGTAGCCGCAGTCACCCTCGCACTTTGGTCAACCTTTTTCATGTGGCTTCTAACTTGATTTGTTGGCCAAACTTTTTTCACCTTTAATATTTCGTAACACCACAAGGCTATATAGAAGTACATGATGTGTAGGTATCAAGGAATACATGAAGACAAGGGTTTCCTAAAGGAGGCAGAATTTTTCTAGCTTTGTGTTTGTCAAGTTTTTTTCATATAGGAATAATTCCTATTACATAACATAGGAATAATAAATTATAAACTTTAATATTTAATTACTTGAATTTCGTTGGATTGATGTTTCGCTACTTTTATTCTTTGCTGTTTGTTTTTTGCTTTTTGAAGAATTGTTATAAATTGAAAATAAAAAGTAAAATGTAATATATTATTTGATTTAAAATAGATAAATATAAAATATAACGTTAATTATAACATAATTAATCAACATAGAAGTAATTCATATACATACATATATATTGTTATGTAAAAAACAAATAATTTATGTATAATCTTTCAAAAAATTTTATTTACTTGTATATCCAAACGTGATTTTTGTTTTGTTTGCTTAAAAAACCTACATAGTAAAAGTGCCAACCGAATACACCTTGGTAATTGTTACCTCTAGATATATATTAACCTTGTGACAACGTGTCACATCCCATTTTTTAAGGGGATCGTGATTGGCACATGGATTTACATGGGAATAGCCCATTAGGCTCAAGTAAACCTAAACCAATAATGCATGGGTTATTCATCCATCCATTCACGTACATTTCTATTCACATTTAAGAATATGAAAATAATTCGTCAAAGCCACCACACTAGGGGACTTCTCAATATATAGTGTGGTTTCTACCGCATTTCATACAAATATTCACAATGTTATAACAACTGCGGTTCGGTATGCATCTCGTCCGTATTTTGCTATGGGTCATCCACCATAGTCTTAACTTTCACATGCATCCATATCCAGGGCTTAACATAATATCCAGAAATATAAGCAAGTATGAGTAAATCAACATTTATTTATATAATTAAGTTCATTATCAACATAACAGTTCAAGACTTAACTCGACAAACTGTGGAGTGTAACGACACTAGAAGGTTGAAAAGAAGGCTCTACCTCACCTACCATGAATGAGTTGGGCTATTACTTCACAAGTAGCCAAGCCAAACAAGCTATTGATCTAAAAAAAAAGGGAGAAAATAACAAGTGAGTCACAAAGACTTAATGAATGGATACGAGGAAGGGGATAAACCAAGTGTCACATCCCATTTTATGATGGAACATGACCAATGCAGGAACTTAGATGGGTATAGCTCATTAGGCCTAAACAAGCCTCTTTAACAATCATCATTAAACATTCCTCAGTGCAGAAGCATATTTAAACATCCATAGACATATAATATCAACTCATGCATACCATCATACACAACATTACACATATATAGAACTTCTCAACATATTACTGTAAGTGCAAACATTTCATATATCCATCAGAGTGCCACATTCTCAGTACACCATATCATTTACATGTCTCAACACCCTCGGTGTCCATATGGGCTCTTGAGCCACTTTAAACATTTAACATAGCATTCATAATGTAATATGCCCAAAGATTTTGCTATATTTTCATAACATACTCATAAACCACAAAGCATGTTCATAGTCTATAAATATAAACATAACACGGACTGACTCGTCAGCAGAACATAACATGGACTGACTCGTCAGCGGAACATAACCCGACTCACTAGGCATCAAGAGCTACTAGACACCTACCAATAAGGAATGAATGCATCACATTTCTGTGACACCAGCTACTAACAAGAGAGTGCTATCACTGATCTGCAACAAAAATAATGAGGGAAAATAACGTGTGAGTCACGAAAACTCCGTAAATGTATACGAGGAAAGGGATAAGCCAAGGGGGAGAGTTTTTCATAACCATGCAATTGTAAATACATATGATTCATAAATTCCTTTTACATTACCATGATGTTCATGAAACATGGCATTTAATCATCCTCTGAATAATATTGCATGGAAAACATCTTTACATAAATCATTAAAAGCCATTTAATCTTGAAAACCTCCTTAAAATCACTTGAAAAGTCAATTCTGCAACAATCCTATCGATACATTATGGAATGTATCGATACATGCAGGGAATCTATCGATACCCTTGGTAATGTATTGATACATTTCATATAAAATGCCTCTTACAGCATTCTGTTGAAAATGTATCAATACATACTTCAGATATATTGATAATTTTGCCACAAAATCCAACTTTTTAGGCATTTTCTTGAATCTAACTCATTCATAAGTCTTTCTAACATTGAGTGATCATTCCGTAGGCTAAGGCTCTTTCTAGACAAGCCAATATCACCACATTACAATGTGAATAACATCATCAATACTCATATAATCATAACTAGACATTTAAGCATAAATCATGAAGCAATACACATTCAATCATTTCTCTAACACATTAATCTCATTCATCATAACATTTTAACTATGAGTGGGTTCGCCACATTTTGGCAAATTATTGTTTAACCCCCACTATTTTAGGTTTCTAGTGCACTCTCATGAATGGCACATCGGTGTCATCCATGATCTATCGAGTGTTCCCACCCCACTCAAGCTGGTAATGGACAAAGTCCTTGCTACCGTCTAGTTCACCTTGCGTGAACAACCATCATGGCTATGTGAGTAACACATTGGCCTCACCCACAATCATCATAATATCTCTCTCAAGCTTAAGATCATCCTCATCTTTGGTTTGCATCATGAAAATAAAACATTCCCATAACATAATCATACCATAGTGTATATGGTTACATTCACACATACATCTCATGGCATTCATGCATATAAACATTTCATACATAGCCCATAGTGTACATGAATTTCCTTAACAAATATAACTCATGGCATACATTCCATATCATCAATTTCATCATAAATGGAATCTCACATGTCCACAAGACATCACATTATAATCATGCATATCTTCATAAATGGACACTCATGCATCCAACATCCTTATTATGCTACATCATATCTAACATGTGCATAATAACATCCATACATTAACCATAGAAATATCTCATACCTGTACTAGCCCAAAGGCTAGAATAATCAAGTGGACTACAAACAAAAAAAAAGGCTTGACCCCCCTTGTTGAAAACTAATACATAGTAAATATTTACATTCATAGTAAATTCGTAAACAATTTGAAAATCATTCTCTCACACATATCGCAATCATTATCAAATCAAGTCATTTAAATATTTCCTTGAATACTTCATAGAATCTTATAGTTCAAATCCTTTAATAAACTATTGGTGTTATGAGGGTTTTTATACAGTATTCAAGAATAGACAAAATTGGCTTCAAGGCGAGCCTTTCAAATAGACGTCTATTTTTAAGACTTATTTTGCCCCCACCACTAGGTATGCAAAGGGGAATAATGCGAATAGTCTCAAGGATACAATAAAGCCAACATCTAACTCTCGTATTACACTTACGAAGTAGACCGCTAGATACACTGAGGGTTTGTAAAGTTGTTTGGCCTTAAAACCAACTTTCTACAGCAAGTAGATTATAAGGAATTCGGAATATCTTGAAGATGATGGGAACTTAAGTGTTTAGGTTTATAATAAAACACAACACTTATCTTGCTCTTACTTCTAATTTTTGGTGTGTCAAAATGGTTGGCAACAAACCCTTTATATAGGCTTCCAAGTGTCTCTTCTTCAAGGACACAACCCTTTCATAAAGACTCCTTTTTGTCTAAAAAGCATCTTTATGATTTTTGCCAATACAACTTTTAGATATAGTTATTGTTTCAATAGTCATCTTATGAATAGATAACTATTAATGTCACAAATTATAACCTTTAAGTTATAACTTAAAACAATAACTTTTCACTTTAACTTTTGAGCAATGGTGTCTTTTCAACATGTCTCCTAACTTTTGGATGTCATTATCCAAGAGACATAACTATTCACATGAAAACATGTCTATATCTAATAGACACATTATGTCACTTTTCGTAACATAATGTTTGAGCTAATGATAGCTTTTCCATCATGTGAAATATCCTTTAATTTTGAAAATACACCAACCATTTATGAAAATAATTCTTCAACATTCTTAAACAACTATTTCCATAAAAATCATGCTAACTTTGCATATTAAAATACTTGAAAAGGTGTATCCACTCACCTAATTGAAGATTCGATGTAGCTCCAATCACAACTCCATTTCAGTGATATCCGTAGAGTTGTCAAGTGTTCCTATCATTCAACAATCATCACAGTCATTTCCTAGAATAAAAATCTCGTAATAATAATTCTAGGTACTTTCGAAACTACTCATTTTTAGCTAAACTAATTTTCTAACTAAAACCCATACTTAGAAACACAAATCTTTCATCCTTACTATAGGTGAGCTTAGATGCTTAATAAAACCACAAAACCTTTAAGCTTTAATCACCAACAAAAAATCCCGAAAAAAATAATATTTTCAAAACCTAGAAATCAAAGATTTAAAGTTTCCAAAGCTTAAAATCCCACCTTTTTTACAACAACTCAAGATCACATCATTTAATCATCAAAAATAAAGATTTAAGTTAAAAATGAGTTAAAAGGGTTTGAGTTGAAAGAAATACCTTAGAAAAATGGCTAACGGTTGAAAACCCTCAAAAATGTAAGGTATTTATAGTTTTGAGTGTAAAAATACAATTCTACCCTTTTTATTTTTCTAAAATCGATGAAATGTATCGATATATTTGGACCATGTATCGATACATTTGGTTCTAGGAAAATTGTATTGATACATTATGAACATGTATCGATACATGACTATATATATCAATACATCATGAATATGTATCGATACATTTGAAATATAATGTACTTTCTGAGACAGATTACCTATAAAACATGACTGGCTTATTTACATTACATACAATTTAAGTAAATGTCCTTATTTTTACTTCTTTCCTTTTTACTCCCTATTTACTTAAGATATTCAATGTAAACAAGCAAACAACCTCCAATTTGGATTCAATAAAAATAAAAAAAAATTAAAATCCAAAAGAATCAAAATCTAAATTATGGTTAAAGAAACAAAATAAAAAAAGTTTGACTAAAATTAAATTTGAGGCTCCCATAAACCATGGCAAACATATTTCAAAAATTATGAAAAAATCATTTTTGGTCATCTAAAAATCAGGAGAATGATTATCGCCATTTTTTAGTCTCAAAAGATTGTTCTATAAAAATCACATATTTTGTCCCCTTCCAAACTTAGAAAATTTTTTGCTTTAAAAGTGATAGACAATCAAAAGTGTCAATGAATTTTTTTAAAGATTAAAACTAAGTTTGATGTTCAAAATTTGTAATTTATATGCTTACCTAAAGATTTCCTAACTTATCCTCTTACTTTTATATGGGATTTCACACCAAGGGGAGAGTTTTTGTAATAAACCATTCTTTGCAAAAACTCATGATAATCATATAAATCCTTTTAATGGCAATAATTTCATTTCAACATTTCCATGAATGCATTTGGAACTTAATTTGCATAAAAAGGCAACAACATGTTAATCTGAAATTACAAACATTTGTAAGGAGAAATCAGAAAAGAATTCTTGGATTCACATGTCCAACATCACTCATTCATAGCATGAATGTATCATCCAATAATGATTCATATCATCATGTCCCCATAAGCACAATAATTGTCAAGTCACCAATCATAAGTACCACAATATCTATTATACAAGTAAGGTGTTGATACCTACTATTAACAAAGACAAAGGGAAAATAGGTACTTTCGCCCAATTCATCCTTGTGATATTCTTATCTCGACATCAGGCTAAAAAAAAGGAAAAATGGCACATTTGCCCAACTTTACCTTGTGGTATTCTTACCACCACACTGGGATTCATGAAGGAAAAAAATGGCCTGTTCACTAATCTTGATCATGTGGTATTCTTACCCCCATATTGGGATTCATAAGGGAAAAAGATGGCACATTCACTAGCCTTGACCTTGTGGTATTCTTACCCTCACACCGAGCTAAACTCAACATATCACACTATTTGCATTGAATATCTTATGTTTTAATTTGACAAAATTGCATGATATCTTGGTTTTGATATTAAGCATTTAAAATTATTTAATATCATGTTTTGATCCTCCGAAGATTATACAAATGTTTGAAAAGCAAATTCATGATTAGAAAATATCACAAAGCTTTTCAAAACATTGAGTCTTTAATTGAGTAAATATAGAGCAAACATGCTTTCGATTGACATTTGATTATAAGAAAAAAGCATGGAAGAAATAGCTAAAGTGAAGAGTCAAAAACTCCAAGAATATTAAAGACATAAGGCAAGAGTCAACATTAGAGAAGCTCTAATAGACCCTATGGTAAAATGGTTGAAGAATGATTAAAGACTTCTGAAACAAAGAAGGCATAGTCGACCCTAAAAAATCCATAGTTGGTATTGTGGCAAGAATGAATGAAAAATCACAAAGACATAAAGCCATAGTCGACCTTAAGACAGAATGCAAGCACAATTCAAGATTTAAGTAGCCAAAGTTGACCCTGATCAAGCTACAGTCCATCCTGACATAGAACTCTCATAAAAAATTGATGATTTGAGAAGCCATAGTTGACCTTCAAGCACCTATAGTCGACTACACCAAGTCAAACTTTAAAAATCACAAGATCTAGAAATGGATCGAGTAGAAGACCTTAAAAGTCAAGTGTGGAAGCCCTAATTCAAGATTTTGATGAATCATAGTCAACCCTCAAGTTTCAACAATGGTCAAATCTTACTCAAACTTGTGTCATACAGTTCCAAACTTTCTTAAGACTACAAAAGGTCGCCCTTAACTCATTTTGAAGTAAAAGAAAATAACACCAAACTGGAAAAACCCTATAGAGACCATCAAGCTTATCTTTTTTTTCTCTAGCATTCATCTTAGTCTTCTAACAAAGCATTCAAAAGCCATTCAAGCTCACTTACTTGCAAATCCTTGAGTTAATATTTGTGAGATCGATTCTTCTTTTCATGATCAAGCTTAAACCTTTAGCACTTAGTCTTTGTGAAGCAATTCTTGATGCTATTACTCCTTCGCACACACATTTGTAAAGGTTCTAACTTAACCTTAAAATTTATTGTAAAGGTTATCACTTGATCCTGTTAAAAAGCAAGAATCCCTTCGTGGATTATGTAAGGGTTATCGCTTAATCCCATAAAAAAGTTATTGTAAAGGTTATTGTTCGATCCCGTTAAAAAGCAAGAATTCTTTTAGTATATTGGAAATACATTGGTGAGCCAAGGGAGTGTATATAGGGACTTGAAAAAGCTGAACCACTATAAAATCCTTGTGTCTTGATTTATTTTTATGCCTTTTGGTTTATTGCTCATATTTGCTTTAAAGAAAAATCACCTTCTTTGCTTTTGACACAAGAAGAAAAATTGTTTTTCAAAAATGAGTTATTTTTCATTGAGCTTCCAAAGAAAATTTTAAAATACCAATTCACCCCCTATTAGTATTTAATGCATTGAGCATACTACACTAATAGTTTGTATTAGAGTGAGGGCTCAATTTTGTAGGTCTAACAGCCTTGAGTGGTCCGTTGTAGTAGTTTAAATCACTAAAAATTGGGGTTACGACAACTGTGCTTGGTGAAGAGCAATCAATTCAAAGTCCACCTCTCTTTGTAGGTACTAGCTATCCTTATTGGAAGAAACGTATGTAAAGTTTATACAATTTATGGACCTAGATGTGTGGAATGTTAAATTAGATAGTCCCCATGTTCCATATAAAGAAGTAAAAGGGAAATTAGTGATTAAGTCTAGGAAGGAGTCAAGTGATAGAGATAAGAAATTAATTTAAATCAATTGTAAAGCTTATAACAGTCTCTTTTTGTGAATTAGGTGCTAGTGAGTTTAACAAAGTCTCTATGTGTGAAAATGGTAAGCAAATATGGGATACCTTAGATACGACATATGAAGGCACAAATCAAATTAAGGAATCCAAAATTGGATTGCTTACTCATGATTATGAACTCCTTAAGATGATAAAGGGTGAATTAATTAATGAGATGTTTACAAGATTCAGAAATATTGTAGGAGGTTGATAACTCTATTATATAGAGTTATTTTTACACATTTTAGAGACTTAAATAGCTAGATCTTTGAGGTTTTAGGTTTGAATTTTAACATTTCAAGTGTTTTTCTAGTTTTAAGTTAGATTACATGTTGACTAATTAATTTAAGTTGTTTTATTTTAATTTTACTTTATTTTTCTTTAATTTTCTTTAAAAAGAGTTATTGTCAATTTCTCTCATGGTTTTGTGTAGGATATTTGATGAACAAGGTGCATTTGAGTTAAAATCGCACAAGTATGATATAGGCTTTATTCGTACATGCAACGGTTTTCCGAGGATAATTTGAGCTACAAAAGTCCAATTGATGAGATTCTTAATGCATTGGAAAGCTAAAAGAACGAGCTACAACTTTTATGTTTGCCACTTCTTCTAGTTCAGATTTTATCAAGGTGAAAATTGTGTTGGAATACAATGGACAATCATAGTTCTACACAACATGTTAATTAGAGGCTGCGACTCTAAGTTACTCACGGTTGCAGTGCTGAAGGAGTTAGGGTTGCAACGTTAGGAAGATCATGGCCATGGCACTGGATAGTAGAGGTGCATCACACTAACTCCCCAAGCCAGAGTGTCGTGGTGCTGAAGAAGTAGCACCACGGCGCCACTAATGACAGCCATAAAGCCACGGGCCAAGGAGTCATGGCTATGGCGCCACACCAATTTCTAAAAATAAAACGTTTGATAATAATTTGGAAATTAGGGCACCTTGCACATATTGAAGGGACTTTTTCAGAAGATTTAGGAAGAGAATAACAATAGCTTTTCTGAAGATTTGGAGCTAGGAATCAAGCAATGAGCAATTGAGAGAGATTCGAGATCAATAAAGATTCAACATTAGTTTATTTCTCTCTTTTGTGTTGTACTTATTTTTTTGGTTTAAATTCATGGGTAAATTTCTTTGGATATTGTTTTATGTAGATATCATAAACTAATCTACTTTTCTAGGATTATGGTGGATTTCAACATATAGTTTGAATATTAGTTTATCTTTTATTTATCATGAATAGGTATAGTTTCGCTTATTCAAATCTATTCTAAATAACTTTAATCGCCTTATCAATAATTAATTGATTTGTGAATCCAATTGAAACTCAACAGATAGATTTTAGATTGAACTAAGATTTAAATAGTGTATGTTCACGTCACTTAGATGATTTGATTCTCGATTCGAGTTGACATAGGCCAATAGCCACGTAGAGCCAAATTAGGACATTTGCTCAATAAACTTAATTTAATTGATTCCTATAGACATATAGTGAACAAATTAAGTTAGATATTTGTGCAAGCATTTCGATGAAGACTTGTACATAGTCTTGGATCCTAGGTTAGTAATTCCACCTAGGAAGATAAATAATAAAGAAGTTAGCATCAGATAAAGTGTTGAATGAACCCATAATTCTAAGTTTTTAGTCTACTATCTTTCTCAAGTATATTTAATTTCTATTAGTTAATTTAATGTTTATTTTAATTTTATTTTAATTAATTTTCTATAAATTTCAGTTACTTAAATAAGATTGATTTGTTATAAGATTTTATTACTTAGTAAAATTTAGGAACAAATTCCTGTGGGAACGATACTCTACTGCTACTATATTACTTGTTTATGATAGCCGTGAAAATTCGACAACAAGTTTTTGACACTGTTGCTAGGGATTTTGTTTTCATTATTATTTGCTAATATTAAAATTCCACAAATTAGTCTTAATTTAAGTTTAATTTCTTTGTTCTGTAGGTGTGTTCAGTTGTTGTATGAGAAGTGAACAAAGCTTGGAGATTATACATTGTGATCTAAAAATTAAGAGAACATTCTATAGACTTAAATTAGAAAATCAACAAGGTTCTACTCAAACAAATACAATGGATGATCGACAAGATGAACAACAGATCCAAGAGCACATAGTAGATGAAAATCGTTGCTTAAGGGATTACACTGTTCCATTGGTGCAAAAGATTCCATCAAGCATTTGAAAGCCAACTATCCAAGCAAACAATTTCGAGATCAATCCAACCATCGTCACCATGATTCAAACTTCAGTCTAGTTTGGGGGTCTACCAAATGATGATCCAAATGGCCATATATCAAACATCTCGAAGATTAGTGATATGTTTAAACACAATGATGTCATAGATGATGCAATTCGTTTGAGGCTTTTTCCTTTTTCATTGAAGGATAAAGCTAAAGCATGGCTGAATGCGCTCCCCATTGGATCAATAATAACATGGGATGATCTTGCTCAAAAGTTCCTTGCTAAGTTCTTTCCTCCGACTAAGACAGCGAAAATGAAGAATGATATTTGATCATTCATGCAACAAGATTCTAAATCGTTGTACGAGGCTTGGGAAAGATATAAAGAATTACTTCGGTGTTGTCCTCATCATGGTTTTCCAAAGTGACTTAGGTGCAGACTTTCTACAATGACTTGAGTGGGCATGTTTGGACTACCATTGATGCCATTGTAAGAGGAGTTTTACTGGCTAAATCAATTGATAAGGCATACAATTTGTTGGAGAAGATGGCTACAAACAATTACCAGTGGCCAATACAACAATTGATGTATAGGAGAGTAGCTGGAATTCATGATGTAGATGCTTTTCCAACATTATCTACATAGGTAGCAACTCTAACTAAGATATTTGAATCCTTTGGTACTAACTCCATCCAAAGTCTTTTTATAGCTTGTGAATATTGTGGAGATAACCATGCAAGCTATCAGCGTCCAAGTTTGACAAAAATAATGCAATTTGTGGGAAATAGACAGTAGAATAACCCCTACTCCAATACTTACAACCTAAGGTGGAGGAACCATCCAAACTTCTCTTGGGCCAATAATCAACGATCATCCTTAACTTGAAAATCAAATGCACCTTTAGGATTCCAATAGCAAGCAAAAGTGCTTATCTCAAAAATAAAGCCAACTGTGGAGGATTTGTTAAGTCAATACATGACACAAACTAAAAGCATCATTAAAAGTCAAGCAGTATTGTCGTAACATGCGAGTCTGGGAACCTGACTGATAGACGTGAGAAACTAAAAAGTCACCACCAATTTCTAGGTGCGATTTACCATCTATTGACTTGATTCTAATCGACGAGGTCCTAAATTTATTTTAGGTCCATCAAAAAAATGATAAACTGGTCTATGATTTTTTAGAGTTGGATTTAGGAGCACGGTTACGCACAGGGAAGGATTAGTACCCCCGTGATGCGCCGTTCCATGAACAATACTACTTAATCATATGTTATCATATTAGAGCCTAAACCATTAATTTTATTCTTATGTTTCCCTAATTATCATTTATTTATTTTATCTTTTATTTTATTAACAAACCAAAACATTTTATTTTGTTTTACAGGTGTGGTGTACACATAATGCAATCGTGAAATGCATGGCAAAGAAAAATCAAATAATACCAAACGAAAACCTTTTATTGAGAATATTTTTCGAATTCACCTATCATACTGATGGGATCCAGAGATATTTTCTCACTTAGGGAATTATCCAAGAAACTCACCTTCGCAAGTTTAACGAATAAATCTCATCTTCGGAATAATCATTCGTGTTTGAAAAAAATATTTTTCGTGAATGCAAACCTATTACGAGCATAAGTCTTTATTAAAGATATTTCTCTGAGCCCTCCCATCGTACTGGTGGGACTCGAATGTGTCACGACCCGGTACTCCCCTCGAGCCCGTGACAACCGTCGCGGTGTCCTGATCGACGCTCATTTCCTGAAATGTCAACCGAAACCCTGCAAGGCTTTAATATCAGTTTCTCATTTCCCTTGTGAGTAACCGTTGTCAAATATCATGTTTTGAGAGATTATAAACTATTTCGAAATCAAAACAATAGAAAAATAATTTTTTTCTCACAGGGGCATTTTGGTCATTTTTTTCTCAAAAATCTCGAAACTAGCTAAAAATGTAGTATGCAAGTGAAAAACACATATTTCATAATCAAAAATAAGTTTAGATGTCTAAAACATTCATTTAAAATGAAACTATAACTATTTAAATATAATAAAAATATTCAATAAAATATTCTATTTTCTGATAAAACAATATTTATAGAGTTATCGGTAAATAATTTTTGTAATGTAAAAGCTAAATAAATTCATACGTACTGTAATACAGATAATCAAAGTATAAAATTTAATTTACAGTGACACGTCGGCCCACGAATGACCAAAAGTATCAAAAGCGGTAAACTTACAGTTTTTGAGGATGCAAGTCCAACTGTAGCCCTCAACAAAGTGAGCTATCTACCAACTATCCTGAGCCTGAAATGGGTGGAAAGGAGGGTGGTGAGATTATATAATCTCAGTGAGTAAACAAATATCATCTAAAATATCTAAAGCTGAGTAAATGGAGACAGATAAAATAGTTTAACATACTGTAATTCATCACCTTTCAGCTCATTTCAACTAAATAAAATCAATTCATATAAATAGAGTAATCAACATGGCTTATGAATTCCTTAAAACTTTGGATCGTGCCAAAATCATTCTCATACTCAGTTATCAGGGATACCTTGACCGAGGGCTATCCCAACCGAGATCGCCAAGGCTGTTAAAAAGTTATGTATGCATAAATCATGTTTTTATTTTGCAAGCATAGTCGTTCCTTGGCATTGGCTGAGTTCACCTTCACGTGGTGGTTTGGCGTGAAATGAACTCTAAAGTGTTAACCTCATGAGTTATCCATCCACGCCTCTCATACTGAGGTATGAATATGACCAGGTTCAGTGCCCCTCTAATAGGCTGGTCCACAGAACCAGCTCACTGTAGCAAGCTAAACCCACCATACAATAAAATTTCAACAGCATGACATGGCAATTTTATCATTATCTAGCCTATCAAGGCAAACAGCAGTTTATACATTTCAACACAAATACTAATTCAACCATTCATGCCAATATTGTCGTAAGCCAATCAATTAGAACCATAAATTCACAATACATCAAATGGTCTCCAATTACTCTATTTTCAAAGCCATTATTCAATTTCAAAACAATTTTATGAAATCATTTCATTAAATCACATTTGGTTTATAAAATCGAAAAATTAATCATTTAATTCATTTTTCATAAAATTCAAAAAATTGAATAAAACATACTTTAGATAATTAAGACAATAGTAAGGTTACTCACTATTTCGGGAGTCGAATTCCAAGTACTTCGATTCTTGATTTCTCGGGTACTATCTCTTTACTTTTGCCAAAATGCTCACCACCTAGACATAATGCACAATAAGCCATCTACTACATTGTGCTAAATTGTTATAAAACCAATTTAGGCTTTATACTAATGTATGAAATGGGATGCAAATTGTTCAGATTACCGTCTAAAGATGGTATTTTACACAAATTCATTTGGGTCCCTAATTAAATGGGTATTGGCCTAATTTTGTCTATCACTCGATTAATTGGCCAATACGTCCAATTCAACTCAAAATAATTTCATTTCTTTCCCAATACTCCAAATCATCAAACACAAATTAAATAACTTGAAATATGGCAAAATCATCGTCACATTTTCTCTTGAAAAATTCGGCCATGGTGGGTGCATCAACACTATAATTTTTCCTACTTGATTCTCACACCATAAATCGCAAATTCCTAACCAAATCACTTGAAATAAAATCAAAATCATCCTCAATATTCCACATGGAGAATTCGGCCAATGATGGGTGATGGGTGAAAATGAATTTTTCTTGCTTGATTTTCATGCTACACATCGCTAACTAACTAAAAACACTAAAATATCTTAAAATCTAACCAAATAAATCATCTAATCTTCTCTCTCTAAATTCGGTCAGCCATGAATCCTTCATGACATCTTGTGATTCAACCATGGAAAATGCAAAATAATGCATGGGAAAGGTAGATCACAAGTCAAAATCAAAAAATTTTACCTTTGATTGCTTGATTACTTGAATTTTCACACTTTTCTCTTGAATTTTCACCCTAGGGTTCTTGTTCTTTCTTTTCTCCCTTTGTTCTTGCTATGGCAGGCCATAATGAAGAGAAATGGACTGATTTTGTGCTAATTTATAAGGAGAATAATGAATGCATGAGATTTTGACACATGTCACCATTCCATTGGTCCATGTGTCATACTTAGCCATTAAGCAATCTCTCTCCACCACTTAAATTTCCTCAATTATCCATGATAATATTAGGTAAAAACCATGTGTTGGACAAGTGTTGAGTGGTGTAAAATTACAATTTTACCCCTGGATAGCAAAATGACTATTTTACCCCTATGCTCCAAAAAATGTCGAAATTAAAATTCTTCACTTCTCAAACTCAAATTATACTCCAAATGATCAATCTTAGTAAAAAATTTCATCCAACATTCCAATTTTTAACCTCCAATGGCAAAATGACCATTTTACCCTAAGTCATGAAAATTCCAATTTGACTCCAAATCGGTCCTCGAACTCCGAATTACCATTTTAAGTCATTCTGAGGTTTTAAAATTCTCAATTTCATCTTAAAATCTCTATTTGGACTAGTTCAAGGCTTAAATCAACTTAGTTGTACCATTTGGTACATTGTCGTCCTTTAACGATTTCCAAGGTATCCAAGTAAGCAAACATGCATTCTTATGTAAAAATGGCATAATAAACATATTGTAGAGCTGGGTTTGATAGATTCATTAAGTTTGTGCTCTAATTTTTGCTATGTATGGCTTATAGGTGTATGTCTACCCTATATGCAAATTAAATCACCTAATCAACTAAGTGTATTCGATCCTACGCTATTTTATTCAAGGTCTACCTAAATCTCCTTCTTCAAGGTTTAACCAAGGTTTCCAATTCAATCTAATTGGTGATCAGGCAATTAGAAGCATTAAGAACAGAATAAAATAAACAACTTAAATCTATCAAACATAAGTAAAAGAGAGATAAATAATTCAGACTACATATTGAGTTCAATCATAATCTTTAGATTAAAAATTTAGTTCCCCATCAAGTCACACATCGTTATTGAATAAAATTTAAACATTAAAACCAAGGGAATAAAAGAATAACAAAAAGATAGAAAAAACCAGGGAATGTATTCTTGATCTCCAAATCTCCTTGAATTCTTCAGATTCCTTCAATGACTCTGTAGCTTGACTC
>NC_030859.1:6960804-6997407 GCF_000208745.1 Theobroma cacao
AACTCATTCAAAATTGTGACTTTTGGCATTTCGAATGAACATCCCATCATCAGTAATTCAAATAACATTTCCATTTATGATTTAATTTTTAACCATCATATTGATTTTTAAATTTTCTATTAATTAATTAACCATATGTATATATATATATATATATATATATATATATATATATATATATATTAAAGAATGAATTCACTAACATGTTAAGAATATCATTAAAATGCAACGCATAAATAACAGCCCAAAAGGAATAAATTCAAATAAGTCCATACCTAGCTTGGGCTTAGATTGAACCAATGGATTTGGGTTTTAAAGTGTGAATCTCCACTTGCCTACTCCTTTTTTTTTACCTTTTTCTTTTCTTTTTTTTTTATGTTTTTCCTCTTTACTAAAACACAACATTTTGTGCTATTAAGCAATAGCCCCTCCTTGCTTTGATATGACGCCATTTGGATGCTTCCACTTCCAAACCCTATGTATTTAAACAAAAATAAAACCCTAGCTCAATTTTTTTTGCCTTGGCACTTTCTCTCTATGCGACGGCTCTCCCTCCATCACTAGACTTAAAACTACTACCTCTTTTTCCAATTACTTTTCACCGTCGCAAAGTTAAAACAAACTCCTCTTACTTCTCCCTCATTCCTTTTAGCTTTTTTTTCCTTTTCAGTCAATTGAAACCTTTGTATGCCTCCCTAAGACTACAACCTGAAGGCCAATCTACTTAAGCATCAAAAACCATATCTTTTTCCCTTCTTCACTATAAATAAAAAATGAAAATCCTCTAAGGATTTTGGCTAGACTGAAACCCTTTGCATTTCCTTCTATTTGGCTATCTCTAGATATTTTGTTTTGTTGAGTTTCTTGTGTGGTGAATGGTTGTCAAGAATAGGTTTTCTTTGGAAGATTTTGATTTTGAACAAAAATGGCTTTTTTGGGTTTGTGAAAATTGGTCCCTCTCTAGGGTTTTCTATTGTGAAATTAAGCGCCCCCCCCCCCCCCCCTCGCCCCCTTTTGATTTGGGAAAAGGGTAACTAGAAGGTGTTGGGGATACAATTATGGTGGCAGACATGGCCTGCCAAGCGCAATTCTCATGCCTAGTTTGGTGCACCCGCACCTTGTCTGTTTGTTGGGAATGTTTTTTTGTCTCCATGCCCAGCTCATCCTTTTCTTCTTTCTTCTTTTTTTTATTTTCTTTTTTTTCTCTTTTTTTCTTTCTTTTCTTTTCTCTCTTCTTTTTTATTTTTTGATTTTCAAATCTTTTGTTATTTTTTAAAAAAAAAAATTGGTGTCTACAAGCATCATTACGGAACCTCGAGATTCAAGTTGGTCAACTTGCCAATTTATTAAATAATAAAGCTCAATGGATATTACCCAATGATACAAAGGTGAATCCTAGGAGAGAAGGTAATTAACAAGTTATGGTAATCACCTTAAGGAGTGGAAAAGAGGTTGAAAGTAGTGTTAAGCAAGCTAGATTTCAAGATAACCGTGTTGAGAATGAAATAGTGATTGAGACAACCAACAAGCAAATTCAAGAAAAGGAAGAAATGGCAACCCTACCACCACCATCTTTTCCTCAACACTTTCAGAAACAAAAGCTTGATAGGCATTTCCAAAAATTTCTCAAGGTATTCAAAAAGCTTCACATCAACATTCCTTTCGTAAAAGCTTTAGAGCAAATGTTGTCATATGTGAAGTTCTTGAAGGAAATATTGACGAAGAAGAGGAAATTGGAGGATTTCAAGATAGTTACACTCACTGTGGAGTGTGACGTGATAATTTAAAACAAGCTTCGACCAAAGCTTAAAGACTTAAGGAGTTTTTCTATCCTTTGCTCAATTGGTAGTGTTAATTTCTCAAAAGTTTTGAGTGATTTGAGCGTCGGTGTCTCAATTATTCCTTTGTTTGTTGCTAGGAGACTTGGACTAAAGGAGATTCAACCTACGACAGTCAAATTGTAGTTAGCAAACAGGACAATAAGGCAATCCTTTGGGATTATAGAGGATGTCTTGATTAAAGTGGAGAAATTATACATTCCAATGGACTTCCTTGTTCTTGAGATGGAGGAGGATAGAGAGGTTTCGATCATACTGAGGCGTCCATTTTTGGCCATTGCAAGTGCACTCATCGATGTAAAAGAAGGCAAAATAACTTTGGAGTTGGAAATGAGGTAGTTGAATTTACTATTTTTAATGCAAATAAATCTCCTTCAACCACATATCATTGCTTTAAAGTGGACTTAATTGATGAAGGTAAAGATAATCTTACTCCACCACCTACAAATAAACAAGCACCAACTCTTGAGTTAGAGTCTTTCTCCTCAATGCAAGCATATGAAAAAGCAACATAGGTGTTTTCAATTTTTGGCAAAAATAAACTCCTCCTTTCTTTCATTCTTTTCTTTGGACAAGAATTCCATTGAAGATCTAATGAATCATTTCAAAGCAACATCTCATGAATATGATAAAATTGGTAAAATTAATTGAAGATTCCAAATGTGAAAGTTGGATGCGGTATTAAGTCACATCTAAGTCTTAATTTCCTGTCTTTTCGTTTATTCAAGCAGCAACAAGAGCATGTTTGTTCTCGAGGAATGAAACAAATCCTTTATAACAAATTTAAAAAAAAAAAAGAGAAAAACAAAAGAAGAAAAAGATTTAAAATAATAATATTCATACCAAGGAGATTGGTGAGAAAAAAAATAAAAAAGTTGTGACTCAAGAACTAAAAAACGCAGCTAGTGACGGCCGAATGGGGGGTTAGTAATGACCCTCGTCCCCTTCAAAAACAATTTTTAAATTTTATTTACAGTAGAATTATATTACAGTAATATAAAAATTATAGTACAGTAGAATTATTTCTGAATTATTCCTAAGCTTCATTGCCCAAGACTCCAAGATCTCACAACCAACTCACCTCTTGTTTGCCTCCAAACACAAAATCCTGACTCTGTTATTGAAAACAATCGAGGTTTTAACTTTTGGGCACAACAAGAATTGCCGATTTCGTCTAAGCTGCAAAACAGCGGCAAATTTAGATTGAAAACTGCTGGTGACAAAAAGGACGGTAAAAAGCTGCAACTACAACCAAAAGCAAGCCTAACGTGTAACGTTTTTCGGAGTTTATTTTAAAAAAAAAGGTTATGATATTCAGATTAGGACTCCACGTCGGTATCTGACGCGATTCAATGTTAATAAAACTCAGCATTAAAATAAAAGCGGGGCAGCAAAAGGAGAGAGGAGATCTCACTTTCTTTAAAACCCCAAACCAAGAAGTTTTATAACCGTTAAAACAACAATATCATACTCTGCACTCAAAAGCTCTACTCTATGTTGGTGACCAGCGGTCCGACCCTATGTTGCTTTTTCTCACTTGAATTAGTGCTAAATGAACACAGGTTATGCATATGGAACGCTTTTATATTATATTTTATATATATATATATAATTAATATTATTTTTTTATGGAGACAGACGTTACAGAAGAATATTTTCCAACTTAAATTTGTTTCACAGACAATTTATTCTTTTAATGAATATAAATCAAGTATCGAATTTTATTAAAAAGTATAGATCAATCACATTTACCAAAAAATTAATTTTTTGGTATCTCCTTTTTATATCAAACAATTAGATTTTTGAATTTGTACATTACCACCACGATTATACGTTGAAGTCAATGACTTCTTAGGTGGAAGCCTGAGAATTTTCTTCTTATTTTTCTCAATCTTTTTTAACAAGGAAGGGATAATAATTCTTTTCAGTGTTTTCCGTGTTTTCCTTAAATCAATTTTTTTTTCTTTACTTTTACAACCTCATCCTTTTACCTGACATTTTCAATGAACAAAACAAGACCTCAAGATTAATTCTTTTACTCTTATTGAGATCGTTGAACCCAAATCAACAAGTTCAATAATCAAAACAGAGAATTTCTAGCTACATTTTAAAAGCAATTAAAGTGGAAAAATCCCATTTTTATTGGTTTAAACAATTGTTCTGGCAAAAGGCCCAACAACTTTCTAGAGCTTTGCCAAGTATCTTCAGGAATCCTCCACTCTTTCCCCAAAACTCCGACCTTTGCCGCCACAGCTCACCTCCCCAGCCTTTTTCTCTTTTCAAACCATGGCTCGTAACGTTGAAATTGAGATCAAGGAAGAGAACCCAAAATTCCCTGGAAACTTGTTTTTAATCTTCACAAAGCTTCCCTTTAACAGGAAACGCAAAGCTGAAGTTGTGATTGAAAAGAAAGGTAATGACAAACCGTCTGCGGATGAGAAGAAAAGCAATAAGCCAGACGTGGTGAAGTTGTCAGAGCCACGGCCGGCAGTTCCTCCTCCAGTGAAGCTCGAGGCCGAAGAGCCTGGAATGACTTCGAGTCGGATAATTCTGTGGCAGGTGAGCTCTATCTCTTTCCGTGACCATGGCTTGCTTATTATCTATTTGTTTGGTTGATTAGAAGGGAAGGAGAGCGCAAATATGTGTACTGACACCAGTCGTTAATATTATCATTAATTGACAAAATATATTCATTTCATATCAGTTGTAGATGATTCATTAGTTAATATATAATTTTTTATTTAAAAAATATAATTTAAATTTGTTTTAATTAAAAAAATTATTTATTCTATAATCTGAAAACCAATGTGATTGTTTTGTATTAAACCAAAATATTAATAAGAGTTGGAATAAGTTTGAGATATAGGTATATATGTAAAAATGTAAATTCGTAAGGGATATCAAGATTTACTCAATTATTCATTAATGTAAAATTTTCATAAAAATATAAGGTATGTTAAAATGTAAATTCGTGAGTGATATTAAGATTTACTCAATTATTTACTAATGTAAAATTTTTATAAAAATATCAAAATCGAAATAAGTTCTGACTAAAAGACTCAGCAGCATTTCACTTGATAATCATATCTTTTAAATTGAAAATATGGGTATGTAAAATAAATTTTTATTTTCTTAAAAAGGGAAAGTTTAGATTGAGTGTGAAGCAAGGATTTAGTGTGAAGCAAGGATTTAGATGCTTCTGCTTCATTTGTCTATTTGTGGGGAAATGGGAGGTATGTCCAACCTCCAGTGTACTTTGGTAATGGTGTGAAGGAAGATACTATGCATGCTTTTGGCCTTTTTCTAAATCTAACATTTTGCTAAGCAATTTCTTAAAATCGGTAAACCCTTTTCTAGATTTAATTTCGGATCTATGATTTTCTCATCAACCTAGAAATTGTCTCTTTCTTTTGATAGCAATTACTTTTCAAACTTAATTTTTTCTTGTTAGATAAAATAATAAAATCATAATCTTAAGCAAATGACACGTTTGTATTCATGAACCGGACCACTCTCATTAGATGCATTGAAAAACCTTAGGCTAACACTTAAGTTCTATTTGTCTTGACACACTTATTTGTGTTATATTTATTATTGAAATATTTAGAAAAATGCGTATATTAACATTTAATATTCTTAAAATAGTATATTTTAAAATTTAAATTGAATAAAAATATTACTCTTTCCATCACACATTTAATGTCTTGATTTAATTTTTGTTGGTCAATTTTTCAACTTAGATCCGAATGATTTTAGATATGTTCTAGAATTAAATTTTAAATAAAATTACCTTATTCAGAGTTTTAAATGTTTAGTTTTTAAAATTTTAATAAATAATTATTTGAAAATAAAATATAATCAAAGTTGAAAAATTTTAATAAAAATTATACAAATCAAAACATTTTATATAAAACCAAAAGAGTATTTATTTATATAATAAATACTTAATATGTTTACATGGAAAAACTCCAAACATATTTATATTCTAATTAATTAGAGTTCAGTTGATTGCTTGAAAAGTTGGATAATACATTATTTTATTGTCATCGCTAATTATTAATTAATTTTGATCATTTTTTTTATAATTAAGTATGGATAAGTATCAGTTAAAAATAGTTTATAATAAAATTTTAAAAAAGAAAATTCATTCAATGCATAATTAATTCTTTTAAAAGATAATAAATTAATTACCATTTTTTCTACAAATATCAATTTTTTCCTCATTTTTCTAAGTCAAACTTGTATCGTTTCTTTTTTTTTTTCCTTCAAAATTTATTAAAGTCAAAAAATAAATGAATAAAAAAAACTCATTAAAAATTCTTCGAAAGCAAAGCACGTGCAATAAGCACGTGACCTCTCTGCTTTCTCCGCCGATGCAATGAATCAAAAACCCCTGCCTGCAGACTGCGGTTCGAAACAAGTCTATGCTAAGCAATGGCGGAAGCAGAGAACAAAGTAATTCTAACCAAAAATGAAAATTCTGTAGAACCCAAAAACATCTTCTCGATGTTACCCAGAATAGAGCTGAAGTTCCCTTTCTTTAACCAACCCGCCCAAACTCCTGAGGCTTCCGTTCAAAAAGAGGAAGAAGTTGAAAATCCGAAACCACCCTCTGTATTTCTAGGAAACCGCCAGAAATTTCCGCCGCCGCTGGACATGGAAGCTGAGCAGTGCATTGGGAGGACTTCTAACCCTATAGTTCTCTGGCAGGTATACTGCTTTTATTTATTTTTTTTTTCTGTTTTTTGGTGTTTTGGGTAACTAGATATAGTTAATAGAAGCAAATTTTGGTTGGTTTTGTCAAATATAATCTTTTTGTTCAGATTAAATTGAGTATGTTTGAAAGTTTTTTTTTTCTTTCTGGTTTTTTATAATGAGTTTGTGTTTGATGCACTGTTGTTGTTCATTTTTTCTATAGATTGTCAGTGAACCACACTTTGCCACTGAATTATAATAATTATATAATGAACGTGCGTCGAATAATAACTTTTCTATCATATATGGAGGAGTGGTTTTAACAGTGGTAGCAATATGTGCAGGAAGTAGAAAGAAATGAATAGGGTAGGGTAAATAGGAATTTCTGAATTAATGGCTAGTGCATAAAATCTAAAACCCTAGATTTTATATATTGTGGTTGACATTGTTAATATGTTCCATCAGAAAAAAGAGTAACTTTTGGACTCCTTCTTGAGATATGTTGTTGATCATAAATGCTCAATCTTTTAGCAGTGTCAATAGCAAAATAAGATGGAAACAATGAGGTTGACAACTTAAGTCTCTAGAACTTTAATGCTCTCTCCATTTCAAATTGAATGTCCACATTTGACTAGGCGTAGAGGTGAAGAAAATGCTTTGATGTTAGTGTTTTTAATATTTTTTAAGAAGAATTTTATATATATTGAAACATAGAAAAAGTAAGAGCTGTAAGTGTTCATAAAAGGAAAATAGATATAGTTTTGGCACGGCCAAAAAAAAATAGAGGGAATAGTTTGCAATGCGTCCTGGAAAGAGCCTGTAAATATGACTGTCTTTTAGTCATGTTGTTATAAAATTCTGCTGGAGCTCTGAAGATGTGCAGATCAAATTGGTTTTGTGAGTGCTTTGGTACAGATATGGGATGATGCAGGACATTTTTTGTTAATGGGTTGAAGTAAGACCAGATTGGTTCTGACAGGCTCACAGAATGTTGGGTTTCTTCACATGAAATGTGCTACTTGTAAAATCTTACTAGCTGCTTATGTTGTCGTTCAGATTTAAAAACTTAGTAATTTAGTTATTAAGTATATAAATAACTAAAAGTGATTAAGTTGCTTGGCTGTTGCCATAGTAGCCTTGTTTTCGAAAAAATTATAAAAGGCTGCTTAGAGTGGTTGGAGAATGTTCTTGGTAAGCTGGATTATTTCATAAGTCTTGTTATATAGCTTCCCAGTTGTGTAAGATGAATAGTTGCAGTATTCTGGTTAGAGGTGGCAAACAGGCAGGTTCGCCGCGGTCCGGTCGACTTTGGGTTCAAGTCACTTCGGGTTTGAGTCACTTCGGCAGGTCCCTTATGGTTTGGGCTAGTTTCATGCCATTTTAGATTTTATGTAAAATGTGACCATTTGAACATAATTTTCTGGTTTAGGCCCTTTTGGATTTCTTTGGGGTCGGGTCTTTGACTTTTTGGTCAACTTGGGTCTGGTTGGGTTCAGGCTCGGACATTTTCAAGTGGGTTTTTGGTTTCAGGTTTGTTTTGCCACCTCTAATTTTGGTTATTGGTTAATAAAAGATGATTGTATAATTTTATGTTTATTTCATAGCTTATAAACCAATGGAAGTTTAATAATCTTTTATGATTGGTAAATACTTGGAAGAATAACTAATAATATGATGAAGACCAGCAGGTTAAATTTTATTTCTTCATAAAAATATAAGTGAATATTCATGGGAGATTATTACTTTCTCTTATATAATTCCGTTCAAAGAAATGGCCTTTTCTACTTGCGAAAAGTTTCAAAAATGATTTATTTTGATTTTACTTGGAGGTGTCAGGATGTGACTTCTAAGAAGCAATACATGATCTCCAACCTTTAATGACCAGTTTATTGAGAGCTAAGATCCATTTCTAAGGGATTCCAACAATTTCTATTTTATAACATTCTTGTCATCCATTTTTCATTAATAATTTAGGATGATTGTATGCAAATAAGTTTTCCTAGCACCACACTTCCTGAGTTCCCCGCGCCATTGATTTTCCACTATGTCCGATTTGTCTATATTGTTAATTTGCAACCAAGCCACAGTTGTTGTCTTCGTTACCTCTTAGCCTAACTTTATACGTGTGCTTATTGATGTTGATCTTTCTTTATCGTTTAGCAATGTTGGCCTTATCTTGAGGTACAGGTTATACTTTTGAAACTGATTTCTATCCTTTTTATAAATGCTTTTCATTTTCTCTTTTCCCTCTTACTTTTCTCAGTTATACTTTTCACTCCATGTACCTTTTCTTCATTGTTTTTTATCAGATCCTGCCATGTCTTCATCATCTTTCGGAATTCTTACTGTTCATAGAGATGATTACCGAAAACTGGAATTAGTAAAATTAAATTGTTTGTCTGAAATTAGTAAAAATTTAGATGGTTTGTTTCCATGAAGCTATCTGAATTCTGAACCTTAAATACATCTGGTAGATATGTATCTGTTTGTAGATATATTTTCATAGGTATTTGCATTTGTGCATTTGACTAATTGATTGATACATGATCCCTGCTTAAAGAGCAGAGTTTGAATCCTCCTTCCCCAAATTAAATATATATATATATTTTCATAGGTATTTGTTTTACTAGTGTAATAGTTGGCTCTTTGCTGAATCATTGGAGGAGGGATTCCTACATTCCAATAGTTTGAAACTGCAAGTTATGTAGGTTCTCTCCATGCAGTTTTAGCTACACAGAAGAAATGACTACACTCCATCTGGACCACAGAGGCCACAGCCTCACTCCCTTCCATTAGTTTTTTGGTGGTGTCGTTTATCGAGTATGATAGGTTAACTGGCTTTTGGGGCTGTATATTGAACATGAACACATTGTTATATCCTTCACTCCGAACACCTTTTCACTTCAATAGGTGTGTTCTAATCAAATTAGTTAATATGCTGTCAGGTTTATGCCATTGGTGGTTTCTTTTTACTAAAGTGGATTTGGGCAAGATGGAAGGAAAGGAAGGAGATGGGAGGCAAGAAGGAATCATCCGACGATGAGCAGTCTCCAGCTGATGATGACTCTCAATATGTATGAAACATCCTTGGATTTTGTGTTTGTCAGACAATTTACATTCTGGACTTTAGGAGTTAATACTAAACTGGAGAACATGTCCTCCTTTCTGTTCCTAATGCTTAGCAACCAGAGTCCAGGCTTTATGAGTTACATCATTGCTCATCAGGTTTTGCCTCTCTTGTACAAGTTACTCATCAAATGCAGTTTCATGGCTGGTGTGTCTTGGGCCATTTTCACGGGTCTGAAGTCTAACTTTGAAGCAACTCAAATAGCTTTAAATTGAGTATGTTTTTTTAACAGGTATATGGATAGAATTGAGAAGAAGCTCATTGATCTTTGATTAGACACAGAAAATAACACAAAATTAAATCAAGTGTCAAATGATAATGCCCCAATGGGGGAAAATAAAATCACTTAATTTGTTAGCTATTTAGTAATTACATCAATTTATCACTATTTTCCACAACTTTTCAAGATCCCTTCTCCCCTGACTTTAAAGGTAAAATGAATATTGTCTATTTAATGTAAATTTCCATTTCATGCACTCAATTGTCATTTGTCTATTTAATTATCACATTAATATATTTAATTATTTCAATTAATACAACTAGTGGACATTTGAAAACTCTTTAAATTGACTTGTGGAAATAATTATATTAATTGTAACCTAATAAGCATGTTTATGGATTTTAAATGGCTCTAATATTTTCATATATATTATGTAACATTAACGGAAAAAAATTTTAAAAACTAATTTGCAAAATATTATCTGATTTTTTTAATTTAATTAT
Organism: Theobroma cacao; assembly: GCF_000208745.1. NCBI lineage: Eukaryota > Viridiplantae > Streptophyta > Magnoliopsida > Malvales > Malvaceae > Theobroma > Theobroma cacao. Next base: position 6,971,188 of record NC_030859.1, read on the forward strand.
ATAGTAATATTTTGATATTTCTAATACCAAAAGAAATAAAAGTCTTTTATTGTAAGTTTTTTCTTTAACAAAAATGAAAAAAAAAGAAGTAAACATTTATAAAAAGCAGCAATAATTAAAAAGATTAAAATGGGACGTTTCTCCGTTTCGACGGAACCGTCACACCACTCGTCACGGAATTTTCATCGGACCACTCCTCCTTCCTCCTTCCTCCTTCCCATCTCCAAACGTCACTCAGTCACCTAACGCCCCTTCTAACGGCGTCGTCTCTCTAAGCCCCCATCCCCAACCATGTCCTGCCATGAGAACTTCTCCCTCATTCATGCCCACGCGCCTCCGACGCTCCCATCCGAAAATTCCATATCTCTTCTCCGAACCCCGACCACAATAAAGAAACCCGAACCCGAGTACCGCAAAGACAGCGAAGAGTGGTCGGACACGGCGCTCGCTTGTCTACTCGAGGCTTATACTGAAAAGTTCAACCAACTCAACCGCGGGAGAGATTGGGAGGAGGTTGCGGAAGCCCTTAGCGAAAGACGCGCCGGCGGCGCAGACGAAGATAGAGGGGAGAAGCAGAAGACAGGGAAGAGCGTGGAGCAGTGTAAGAATAAGATTGATAATTTGAAGAAAAGATACAAGGTGGAGCTGCAGAGGATTAGTGGCGGTGGAGGGAGTAGCCATTGGCATTGGTTTAAACAAATGGAAGCAATAATGGGGAATTTGGGGAGTTGCAGTAGTGGAAGAGGTTTGGAGGGTGAGGACAGAAGTGGGCTTTCTAATCTTGGCAAGCAAGCTACTAAGAGTTACTTGACTATATTCTTTGATTTTTTTTTTTTAATTGTTTCAATTGTGGTATTTTAAATGTACGCAACTGTATCTATGAAATTTAAGACTGGCTTATATATCATCACTCTCTTGCTACTTCAGTTGTTGACATAGTGGTAATTTTTTAAAATTTTATATCAGTATGATGGCAACGGTAATGAATTCGATGTTGCTTCAATCAGCTTTCGAGAAAGTAGGTGTTCAAACACGTATGCAGAGTGCTTTTGTGTTGCCGGAGGTCGCCGAGCCCTACAGCAGGTCACGAGCCATCCAACATCTTGAGAAAGGAAAAGTCGTCGTCTGTTTGGTGGCATTGGGGCTGGCACTGGGAATCCTCTCTTTACAGCAGACACAGCAGCAGCTCTGAGAGTTTCCGAGAGTACAACCCTGCCACACACACTGTTTGACTTTATATTTTCCTTTTCTTTTTTTTATTTCACATAACAAATGGTGAAATAGTTGTCGACATTCTATGTCAGGTGCGCTTCTTAAAGGTGCAAATGGTGATGGTGTCTATGATTGCCATTCTGATAATGGCAGTGTGGCACTGGATCGTATTTCTTTCAGGGAGGTGGTTTCCAGTGGATTTACATCTATGGACATGATGGCCATTACATACTGTGAAGAGAACGGAATTCCTGGTAATGTAATAGTTTAGTTGTACTCATTCCTTTGATTTCAACAAACATACCCTTTTGTATTTTCCTGAAATTTCATATGCTCTTTGTGCAGTTGTAGTATTTAATTTGCTTGAACCTGGGAATATTTCTAGAGCATTATGTGGAGAACGAGTTGGCACTTCGATTGACCAACAAGGAAAGGATGAGTCAGAACTGTAAATGAATTGGAAATACCACAGATCGATGATGCATAATGAAAAGAGCCTGCTTCATCTGTAATTCCATGGATCCATCCATTTGAAAAATCTACTGCTGCTGGCTAAGAAGGGCAACCATATTCAATAATATCCTGCATTTAGTCAGGAAACACTTCTGCAACATAAATGGGAGAGTGGGAGGATGTTCTATAGTCCCGCGGCATCATATTCCTGGAGTCGGAAAAGTTTCCATTCTTGTTTTTCCCCCTCCTTCCGCACCCCTACCACCTGTTTTGACATGCCCTTTTACAATGTTATTAGAGCAAGGTAAGAAATAGGTCATTAGCATAAAATGTAAACTATATACATATATATATATATATATAATATGTATTTGTATGGTTTATTTTACCTACTGTTTGGCGTGAAAATTTTACAGAAATGGAAGAACCCATCAAGTCTCACTTAAGCAGGTGCACAATTTCTTTTGGCATGGCATGGGGACCTTGTTGCCCATTTTTAACTAATACACCTAAGCAAAAATTGAGTGCTCATTTTGTAGTTTTCTAGTGTGAAGCCAGTTCTCTCAGTGTTCCCGGCAACACTTCAAAAGATTCATGCTTTTAAAATCCAATCTTTTTGGAGATAATCATGCATTATGTTACACATATAATCTTCTCATAGCTGCAGATAGGAGTGTGCAAACGATTATTTCAGTTAATTTGATTTTGAATATCTAATAATCGAACTAATCGAACTTATATTTAAAAATAATCGAAACTGAATCGAACTATATAAATAACTGAACTAATCAAAACCGAACTAATTCGGTTAGTTTGGTTCGATTTTCACAAACCGAACTTGATAATTTTTTTTTTTTTGTATAGATTTATTTATGTTATATTTTTTGTAATAAATTAATACTACAAAAATATTAAAAATGATAATAAAAAATTATAATAAATAAGATAAATACTTATATAATTAAAAAGAAACTAAAGAGGAAAAGAGATTTAAGTTTTAGATTTATTTTTCAAGAAAAATCTCAATAATACCCTCATTTAAGTTCGGTTAAAAATTTTTCTCATCGAAACCGAATCGAATTAATTTTAATAACTGAATTATCTTAACCGAATTATTCGAAAAACCAAACTAACCGAACCAAAACAATCAAACTCATTTCTATTCGGTTCGGTTTACATTTACTCACCCTTAACTGCAGATGATGAAACTGAATTGGACTTCATTTGAGACCTGGAATTTCTCGCTGCTGTACTCTGGGAACAGCCTGGCTCATTCTAAACATTCACGGCATAGCTCAGCTTGTATTCTACAATAAAGAATAGTATTAACAGCTTAATAATGAGAGAGCAAGAACATATGAAGATCAAGGCACTTTCACTAGTGAATTGTATGGAGTCAGTCATTATGCAACGATTGCTGGGTGACACTGTTGCAAATAAAGTCTCCGAAATCTGTACACAAACTAATCTTTATTCAAGAAAAGAATGGTCATGTAATAGCAATACTGAGAGCACCTCCTTATGAAAGGTACCTAGGATAGCCTCCTGAATGTACAATTTCTTGCTTCGGTCCTTCAATATCTAAACTAGATTGATAACAATAGACTCTGCATTCTCTGTACATATCCCGAGACCCATCCAAAAAGCAAGGGTCACTATCGTTATGCCACACCTCTAGGCTGCTTCTGAAAAAGAGAGCCAAAATCTCCAGTTTCTTGCAACAAACCTGTGAACTCTACTTTCTTCAATAAAGAAAAGAACCTCATATCCAATTATTGAGGCAAAAACTGATTATGTACCATCAACTTAGCTACAAATCCAAATTCTCATTCAGACTGAAAATAATCATCATCAATAGAAAGCTGGTCAAATGCATCAAAATTTGCCTTCAGTCCTACAAACTGACTACCAAGCTGAGCACAACCAGCATCTGGCCAACGGCAGCCCCCATCCCTTGTACGCAAAGGACATAAAGTTTCACACACTTGACCAAATGGACTGCTGGAAACATTATTATCTGCCACAACTGTAATTGAAACAGATAAATCTGTTTTCTCATCATGTCCCATCATAGCATCAGATTCTCTTCTGGAAGGAGAACACATAAAATTTTGTGGGGTTTCAGTTGGATTGCTTTCAACATCAACAGTACAATCACCACTACTTGTAAAGTTAACTCTGCACCCCAGCGACTGTACAGCTCGCTTTATTGCTGCACTTTCCTTGCTGGCTCTATTGGCCAAGATCACTGTTGATTTGCTGACCTGTTTCTCATTTCGTAACTCTACATTCAATGTTTCCATGGCTACTGAGTATTCCTTGGCTTTCTTTTCAGCAGCTTCTTTAGCCTGTTGGCATTAAAACACCCAATAAATAATTCTGAAAAAGCTTGTGCGTAGTGAATGCTGTTACATGTTTCCAACTATTCCAGTGCATGATGTATTTCTGGTTAACCAGAGGGAAGGATTAGTGGGCAAAAATTGTAAGATTTAATACCTTTCGCAGTTCAGAAAACTTAATAGCCATGTTCCTGCATTCAGCCTCGAGCTCACCAGCTTGGGATTCAGAAGGACAAGCCCAGCGAAGATGAAATAGAGGCCAGAGGGTTGGGGCTAAAGCCGCTGCTGGAGGTAAAAGTGCCCCATTATGCTTCAATGGATCATAGAAGAGGTTACAATGGGCATGGGAACTTCCCTCTGAAGAACGCAGATCAGCCAAATAGGCCCACAAGCATCCACAAGCATCATAGACACCACATTGTTGTCTCTCCTTCTCACTGAAAATTTAAATCAAACAATTACGAGAAATGAGCAAGGGGGTGGCGGAAATTTGAAGGGAAAGAAAATAAAGAAAATGTTTCTTTTGACTCCACAAGGTCATCTTCAAAAGGTCTAAAACAAACTTCATGTACTATTGCAGCTACCTCAGTTATACAACATCACAGTTTTTGGACTGTTAAACAGTAAGGAAATAATTTTATGCTCATCAAAATTTTGTGAAACAATATATAGAACTCATGCACTGGAAGGTACAAAGAACCGTAAACTTTGTTACAAATTTATGCCATCTTATGATCTTGCTAAATGTAAAAATAGCAATGATAAACGCATTGATTTCCAAATAAAGATGCCCACAGGTGTTATGCACAAATATTCCACATTTACCTATGAAAGTACCAAAATTATGAAAAGAATGGTGATATTATATTAGATGAAGGATAAGGATAGAGATGACTAGTTTTCTCAACATCATGTGGAATGAACCCAACATAATCACCAAGTGCAGTGCCTATATTGCTTAACACATGCTTGATAATATGCAATGGTTGAAAAACCAGATCAGGGATTGAACCAGTGGTGCCACCACTTTCCAATTCGACCAGTTTAACTGATCGGTTCAATCTACCTCTATTTGTTAAAAGACCATGAAATGTATATTAAATATGATAAAAAGATTTTAAAAGAGACATTTAATTAAATGGTTAGAGCGTTAACTAACAACAAAGAGGGTAAATATTCAAATCTTGCCACTTACAAAAAAATTAAAATTAATAATTCAAATCAAAATTTTTAACCAAAAGGCCAGTTTAACTGATTATCCAGATCAAACCAGTTTTAGACCGGTTCAACTTCAGGGCAGTTTGCCTCCCTTATCGAACCAGACAGGCCATCGGTTCCAATTCAACTGGTCCAGCCATCCAGTTGGGTCCTTTTCAATTTTTGCAACACTGATATTATGTTATCTCTGTCTAGTGTATCTTAAAAAAATTTAAATCATTTGCAAGGTCTTGATCAAGGACATTCAGAAACAAAGATGTATGTTAATTCCTGTAAACAAGGAATTACTTTGAGTTTCATAACAGTACCAAATATATAGAATTGACAATGATCACATGTGTACTGCCTCTATAGGCCCCCAAGTGTTTGTTGCACCATTTTTTCCCTCACACCCCCCACTTCTCATTTTGCATTTCTCAAATTCATTATAAAGCAAAATTGAAGTTGGCACATACAGGCTTAATGCTAATGATAGGGAAATTACCTGTTACACAAGAAATTTCCAAAACGACATGAAAGAACACAGTCCAAGAATTCCACCAGGAAAGTCTGAATCACCATAAAGTGAATATATCATTAACTATTTATCCAAAAAAAGAAAATCCCATTAACTAGAGAGAAAGCAAAGAATAACCATAAAGAAACAGGATAAAAGAATGTCATGCATAAAAAAAAGATACATACTGAAGAGAACTCGAAAGCAAAGGGATACATCCTCAACAACTGCGAAACACAATCAACCCACTGCAATACAAGCAGATGTCCAATCACAACAACTAAAATGAAGTCTTATAAAACACAACTTTTCATATAGCAATTCATAACTAATCATCAACTTATATCAGCATAACAAAACATTTATTAATTATAATTTGGGCAAAATACAAGCCCCTTAAGGTTTTAGTTAAAATACATTTACACCCCACTAGTTTCGAAAACCCCTTTGCCCCCACCAACAAAAATAATGGCATTAAAAAAGTATTTCATATGACATCCCTTTTTAGAGCATACTCCAACTTTTTTAACAGCTACTTCACTTTCTTACTTTTTCTTTTTGAGGGGGGACAGAGGCTATTTTTCAAACTAATGGAGGGTAAGAACTTTCACTAAAACCTCAGAAAAATCATAATCATTTTCCTTATAATTTTAGAAGTCCACTAAATGTGAAAATTAACACATGCTATGTCATTGATTGAATAACCATGAATATATCTCAGCACAAGAACCTGCAAGAATATGGGGGAATAATTGTTCTGTGCATGAGATGAATTAGAAGCTTGAGGTGTGAATGATCCTGAAGATTGACGCATGGGTGATGATGAAAAACTTCCAGTAGAAGATTGTCTGGTTAATTCAAACGAAGTTCCAGATATGCTTGGCATTCCCACACGATCTGAAAATGGATGACCAAAAGCTAGCCAATCTTTTTCAACAAGTGCCTGCATCCAGAAAAAAAGTCCAGAATTTAAGAAAAATCTGGGTAAGTAGTTATTCCAAGCTGCCAGGGCACTAAAAAAATATCAGCATCAACTGTGGAGGTGACCAAGTGAAATTAAACTGCAAAACCACAACATTTGAGGTGTCGGTTGATGACACTTATTGATTTTAAAGTAAGGCCAAACATGTGATGAAGTCCCATTCAACAAATATGAACCAAGAAAGGTACAGAGAAAACCTAGTACATATAATAATCAGCCTTGGGTTGTAATGCTGCGAATGAGAGATATAGAATCCAAAAGCATGAACGGCAGTGGGAGTGGGGTTGGTGGTTAACAAGAAGATCCTTGTTCAGAAAAATACCTGAAAACCTGTGAATGTTCGGTAATACGGATCAAGCATCAGGTTTGCAAGTGAAACCAGCTGACTTGTTCTATCCCATCCATCGCTGCACAGTAAAACAGCCCAGGCACAAGTAAAAAACACCAAAATAGACAACTAAATTAACAAGCTAACTGTTGAGTGTATTTGTATATGAAATGAAAAGAAAGAGAAGGTAAACAACAACAAATGTAATGGCATTCACATCATCAAATGGTAGTTGTTGGCATGAGTGAGGATGTTGGAGGGTTGCAACATTTTCTTTTGGTAGGGGGAAAGGGAAGATGAGCCTGGTAGTGGCCTCAGGGCATATGCCATGGACTGATAAGGCGAGAAAGCTAGAACACCCTTTTTATCTTTTTCCTCAATTAATTTTCTAAGATAAATTGAGTCTGAGTTGCATTTTTTATCACAATCAAATTTTGCCTTGAGGTTTCTACTGGGCTTGGGATTGGATTATAGACAAGCTTTCCACATGTTTTCTTTTCTTTCTTTTTTTTCAAATTTAACTTTTAGATTTCAATTTAAGCCAACTCAGCACCAGTTAAACACATTTATGTGAACAGCCTCAATTAAACAAAATAGAAAAGTTCAAACACTTGTTTGCACCAAATAAAAGACATAAGGCCCATGTCACAAAGTTCATGTTCAAGGGGTCATCTATGGAATTAGGACCATACCTTTTGCTAAAACTTGCTCATGCGATAAATTGACTTTTGATAATACATCTGTCATGTCATTTAAACCCATGCAAATACAAGAACACCTTGTGTAGATGAATAAACTCCTCCACATCTCATGTTAAACCTAGACCCAGTTCAGTACTTTGACACAGATTCCCCCAATTAAACACTGATATGTAAGCAAGAATATTTAGACCTTATCAGAGCAGAAGAAACAATAATGCCAATGCCATTCAACCAAAAATCACCCATTTCACTTGCTCAAGTAGTGACCACTAAGTTACAAAGATTATGGTAAATGACCTAGAAATAACAATCTTAAAGAGAATGGACAGAAATAGTATATTCTTAAATCAAATTTAAAAATAAATAATACTCAAATGCAACAAACATTTAAATGATCAATAGATGAAGGTATGACATTTAAAGAATTCTGACCTGCAATGCACAAGCACCGATGCTGACTCCAAAGCAACGCGTGCAGCAATCCAAGCTGAACCAGCCAAGACACTTTGAACATGTATTAACCAACCACTGTCACCAAGGGTCGATACTGAAGCAGACATACTGCTGAGATTTCCCCCACCCCAAGTCCAACCCCCATGTCTCTGTAAGTTAAAATTGCCATAGATTAGATGTTCACCACAATACTATTATGTTTAAACATAGTTGACAAGACTTTATAAACTTTCAAGTAAAATTCTTGTCAACAAAATATTTATCATTTATACCACCTTCAAAGACCCTAAAAAATAGGAATGACCAAACACTGGGAACCACATAGCATACTAACAGATTCAAGTTCAATATACTACAAACTAAAACTCAACATGATAAATCATTGAATAGATTTATTCTTAACAAGGGGAAATCAAGTTCATAGTATTATACCCTTGGAATTTAGAAAAAGGAATTATCAGCTAACATTTGATCTAGGCAAAAAACTTGTTGGTCTATAATTTCTCTAGCAAGAAGGTCTAGCACATAATTATCTAATCAAGACCAATATCATGAATCAAAATCTTAATTTTTTAAATCAAAAGAACCGAGTCAAATTATAAGATACTAGTACAAAGTTTTAAAATTAATTAAAATTTATCAGTATCAAGTAAAACAATTGTAGTGACATTTTAAAATAAAAGTATAATATTTTTATGAACAATGAAGTTGTTTTATTTGTTCAACTTCATATATACACAAAATATTTTTTATTATTTGCATAAATAAAAAATAATTTAATATTTTAGAAATAATAGATAACATATATTTGCACATAATGCATAGATATATATAATAAATTTTGTATTAGTGTTCATATATGCACATTCATATTAATTTAATGTGCACACATTCTTTAAATGCATAATAGTCAAAACATACCATTTATTTTATATTTTTGAATATACAAGGAAGATAATGAAATTTTTATAAATTCTTTAAAATTTTAGTTTAATGTGAAAATTTTAAATTCCTAAACAATTAAAATAAAATAAAATTTAATAATTTATATTATTTAAGTTTGAAACCTGTAAAGAATATATTAAAAGTGTTTTCTAGGTAATTAGAAGCTAACCAGATTTCAATTAGGTAGTGGCTCAAATACATCATAAGTGTATTGAAGTGTACCATACCCATACTTATTGAGTACATGAATGCTTTTACAAATGTTTACCAACTTAGGCTCCATTTAAAAAGCATGAAAATGCTTTCTGGGAAAACTTCTTTTCCTCAACCATATTTTTCTGAAAGGATAACAATTTATATTGTTTGGTGCTTTGAATAGCAAATACTTTCTGATGTTTGGTAAACTCACTGAAAATTCTTCCATCGTCACCAGTGCAACTATCATTCTATCACAACCATCCTTAATCATAGAAGAAACTCAATTAAAGCTAAAATAAAATCAACAAAAAGACAATGAATCAATGGAAAATAACACAAACAATAATCTCATAACTCAACAGTTTGTCTCAATCCAAACCCACTTGTGAAGTTAATGAATCAATAAACTACAAAATCATCCTTACTGAGTTTTCCTCCACTTGCAACAAAGAAGATAAAAAATGAAATAAAAATCCCTTTTTTATTAGAAATCTTCTTTAAAAGCACCCAGCACTTGAAAAACTTAAAAAGTAGAAAACCAAAAAAACCTGATAATTATTTGAAATATCTACTGTTATGAGGAGAGGTGGGGCTACAGATATGATTTTTGGGGGAGGAGGTAACGGAGTTTAAAGGATAAATGAGGGGATTTGAGTGCGCTCGTCATGAGTTGGTGGAGAAAAAGAGGAGGGAAAGGGGCAACTACATCTGCTTATTAGCAAGGGAGTTTATGGAGGAGACAATAAGTTTTGAAGAATGAGGAGGTCGAAAGTGGGACAAAGTTGGGCTTAACAGTGCGGTTGATGATGGAGAAAAGATATTGCCAGTGTTGATGGAGACACGCGGGAGATGGGTTTGACAGGTGAGAGGAAGTGAGTATTGAGGTGGAGGCTCTATTTTTGGGATATTGTCTTACGCTCTTAGAGGGCATAAGACAAATTTCATGGGTTAATGGAATTGGATCCATTGACCCAAAAAAAAATTTTCCCAAAAAATTTTTTTACACCCACTTTTGTCTTTTCCCCCTTCCAAATATGGGAAAATGCTGAAAAGGTTTTCCAAATAGCATTTTCATGCTCTCCAAATGTAGCCTTAATGCATCAAATATCAATCATGACTCTGGCTAAATCCACTTCTGGTCTGGAAAGGTTTTGTCGATGCATTTTAAAAATAGTAAGGGCTTATGATCTTCATAGGATTAGGATTGCAGTACTAACCAAGAATGATGACATTCCATCTGATGATGCGGCGCCATGAGTATCTAAATATTCTCTAAGCCGAGCAAAACTTTCTCTCATCGCATGTATGTTGTCGATCCCAAAGAAAACTATCTGACAAGAAGAACAAAGAAGTAGAGATTACTAAAAACTATAATGGCAAATTTCATGAGGAAGAGATGCAAAACTTGCAAGCTCGAACCTTATACAGACCTCAGATTGAAAATAATTTGAAGATGACTCTGAGCCACCTCCCATTGCTCCATTTGCCAATGCATTTTTCCTTGGTCTTGCATCAGCAATATAAAGCTTCCTAAATGGAAAAAAGAATAATATGAAAATAAAGGTAACACTACAGTTCTAAGAAAATTATTTTCACCAATTGGCCAACAGCCAAAAGTAACACACCATTAAAAATTTAAAGGGATAATTATGTATTAAATGCCTGAACTACAGTCCAATACTCAATTTGGTACCTTAAGTCTAAAAATGCACAATTAGGTATTCTAACTTTGCTTCTGTTAACAATATAGCACATCTCACTAACTCTATTAGGCCAAAGTATAATGTGTCCCATATAGCCGATAAAAAGTACACCATGTGTCCATAGAATGCCACATCATTTTGCCATGTCACCTGTGAGGTCACTGGTACGTCATGGGTCAAAGGAAGAAAAATTCCACTATTGACATATTATGGAGTCCATTAATGATGTGCAATATGGTATGGCATTGTATGGACACGTGGCAAATTTTATTAGTTATCTAGAATAAATCATACTTTGACTAAACAGAGTTAGTGGGAACTGCAACATGTTTAAAGGAGGTAAAGTTCAAATATCCAATTGCGCATTTTGAAACTTTTGATACTAAATCAAACATTTGACTATAGTCGACATACCAAATGTATAATTAACCTATGTTTAAAAGCATATGTTCATCATTAAGGCATATTGTAAAATAATTGATTCCACATAAACAATAAGGAGCTCTCTCTATGAGCAAGGTCCCATGTTATGATGAAAATGAGCCATCATTGTAAAACCTAATGGAATATAAAATATATAAACAAATTAAATTGAGTTAATTACATATTTGGTACTAAAACTATAGTGAAATATACAAATCGGTACCTAAAGAAAATAAATGTATAGTGAAATATAAATTCGTATCCTGAATTTTCAAATAGTAAAATCCAAATTCTAACACTGTTAACTTAGCTTGCCTATGTGGCATTTAACCAATATAATAATTGTGACATGTTTCCATCACGTGTTTATATAAAATTGCTAAATATTTTGTGAAAATTCCACATGAATCCCATATGGATGCTAAGTGGCATCCAAAAATTGACCGAACTTGGGCAGGATTTTACTGTCCAAGTAAAATAAAATATATAGTTTTATAATTGAAGTTGAAACGCATCTTGACGGCTCCATATGGTGTTCACTGTGGTGTTAGAGTTTGATTAACATGGTACATGACTTGAAAGTTCAAGGTGCAAATTGTACATCAGGTACCAATTTGTAAATTTTGCCAAAAATCAGGTACCAAATGTACAATTAATTTTAATTCAATATGCACTTCTTATTCCAGGAGTGGCTTACAGTAAGAAAGTAGATGCTGATACTTATGATAAAGAAAAACAACCTATGAAATCATGAAAGAATGAACGAAAGGTGTACCTCCTTGAACCCTTTCCATCAACAAGTTGAGTGCAAAGCGCAGCAACCAACTTTTCATCAGTGTTACTATGGCAGAATCATAACAAGAAACAATCAGATGCTTCATATTCTGAGCCTTGAGAGAAACAAATAATAAGTTGCTTGTCATAGACATTAATTTCATCTTGCACCATTATCTTATTAAACTTTATTATGCAATATATATCAAATTTATTTCACTCAAGGGCTTTGGGGGTTAATTGAAAACTTGGGAATACCTCCTCATATTCATCATAAGACCAACCAAAGGTTGTGATGAACGTGCAAGAACTGCTCCAGTTCCTGTTATTCACCATGCATATCACAAAATAGGTAAGGACACATATCATTCAAAAAATAATAATAATAAATGAAAACAACTAAATCTGTTGCATACCAGGGTGACACCAAGAGACTACAGGTATCCTACACCTTGCACGAAAAGTTGAAGCTTGGATCACTTCTTCATCACTAGTATTAGTAGCCAGTCATAAAAATTAGTTCCTTAGCTCTATCAAAAATATGAAATCAGCTTTATCCCCAATTGATGTAATTCAAAAAAGAAAAAGAGGAATGAGAGGATCTAATTTCTTTTTCTTCTTCCTCTCTACTCAAAGGAACTCAATATTTTACCTTATATTTTTTGGAATAATCAACGCAAATGGATAACTTTGGCACATTGTATAGTTGGTATTCATATCACTTATTCTCCACAAATCATTAGACAATGTAAATGACCCATCTTCGATCATATTCATTGATGCACGATGGAAGCCTTTCCCAAGAAGGCGAAAGTACTCATTCAGCAATCGCACCTTTGGGTTTGGGTTAGTGAATTTGGATGGTCCACAAGTAAATGCATAAAGATCCCAAATTCTTGCTGGCTTTGTACATCTTGATAATGCATCAAATATAACACGTCTCTACATGGATAAAAAATTACATCCACATCAACTTCTTTATATAAAATAACTTGAATCACTGAACCATGATAACAAAGAATAGAATAGCTTTACTACTTTCTTTTCCAAATTAATTACAATGCAACATAACTAATTTGGAGTTAAAACTGCCTTTTCACTTGTAAAATATTCATTTTTCCAAGAAGTTACACAAAAAAGTTTCTTTTTATAAGAGGCTAAAGCGCCAACTAATGCCTAGAAGTAATTTTCACAGACTCATAGTCCTTTCAACTTAATTCTAGCTCATTTATTTCCTTCGAAATCTAAGATCCAAGCTTAATTGAGGGCTCTGCATTATCTCAACTCCAAAAGAAACAAAGAGAAAAGAAAGACACAAAGGCAAAAACAAAACTTCAAAGTTGCCTAAAACAAAACTTAAAAGTTGCCTGAAACAGGCAAATATGCAAAGGGAGATAATAGAGCAGCAGTGCTGCAGTCATGGAGAACTAGCTGCCGAAATTTCTTACATTTCTTTTTAAGTCTTTCTGATATAACAAATGCACATATGCACGATTGACAAAACCCAAAATTTTTTTATCATTTTTTCTTTTTCTTTTTCTTTTTTGGATTTGGATTTGGGGAAGGGTAGATTCAATTCAGCTACTACTTGCTCAAGTGCAAAAAAAATAAAATAAAAGAAAACAAAATTATTGAGAATACATAAAGAGCCCAAAGAATTGACCACTAAAACTGACCTGCTTTGTACGAGGGCGAAAGCCAAACACAATAACTCTCATATCTTTTCCTGCAAAAAGAAGAGAAGCCATTAGGTCCATCACTATTTCCACACCAATTAAATCAGAAAACTAACATGGCAGCGTCTATGGCCCCAAGCAAATAGAAACTTGCTTGCATAAAAAATTAAACAGAACTGCATGTATAAGATATTAAATTAGCCTGGTTGTTAATTCGAAGATGCATGAGTAATCAAAAATGCATACAACTTTAAAAACAATAAATTGAAATTGGGTTGAGAATTGAGAGATTGAGGGGGAGATGTTCAGCAAGTGCCCCTCAAGATCAACCATTTTGTCCTACACTTCCTTTTGAAGCATATCATTATAAGGAGCAGCTTTATAATTTAAGATGACCTTGCTTGATCACGTATTTTGAGCAAGACAATAAAATGAATTTAATGTTATAATCAAACAGAAAAAGTTACTATTTTTCCCCATATTTTTTGCTCCTTTCTATTGATTGTACAAATGAAATTGGTAAGTTTATGGTTTTTAGAACAACAGAGTCTAGAATTGAATTGCTGAGCGTTCTACAATAATAGAAACAGTAAAAGAAAAAAACAGAATAGTGGTTAAACTTAATGTAGCATTGAAGTTGGAAGAACAAAAATAGAGCTGAGGGTTATAAACCATTAACATATGATATTAGAATAAGACAGCCTACTTACAATGAGTTTAAAAGACCATTTATACCATGATACAGCAACTCAAGCCTAGTGGGCTTGATTACAAGTAGTCCCTATGTAATCTAGCCATTCAAATTCATTGAAAGGTCACATCAATTCTACATCCAGAAACCTAAAGTGTAACTTCTGCTCACAACTTCAATTCTACGTCAATTTAACCACTGTTCTGTTCTGTTTGACTCTTTCTACTTCCTCACATCAGTGAGACCAGAACAGCTCTTGCCCTTAGCATATCAACTGAAACAATGTCATTAATACAAATAACAGTTGTTTAGTTTAAATAGAAAAATTAAAATTTTCTAGTATTTGACATCACCAAAAGTCAAGCAGAATCCAATAGGAGCATAATAAAACAATTATTAGAAAATTAAATTACTAGCACCTAATTTCTAGAACCGCAAACTAATTTGGTTCAATGTACAGAGTTTCATTTAGGTATAGGATGCCATGGTTTAATAAACATTTTATATGAATCAGAAAGGTGGACCTCAATTGATATAACCATCTTTTGTTACTTTGATGGCATTCAGTCACAGTTTTCTTGCTCCCCTTCCATTAGGTCCTGGCACATATCTGTTATAACATTGGTTCCAAATTGGCACATAACGGAAATAAATTCTACCCTTGATCCCCTTCACAATCAAAGGTAAAGCCTAATTGTTGTCTCTCTCTCTCTCTCCTCTCTCTCTCTCTCTCCTCTACCCCTACCTTTACTGTACTCCCATGTCCCTTCAAACTTAAATTTTCAAACATATCCTGAGAGGGGAAAAGAATGCTTTCTAATCTATATTTGGACAATGCTCTTTTTGATAACCTTTTAAATTATGTTTACTATTTTGGTACTTTTCCTTCTATCTGCAACCCTACCCACCTGAGATACAAGAGAATGAGAAAGTCCGTAAGCTCTGCTAATTACAAAAAAGGAACCACTTAGCCTATATTATCAACACCCTGCTACCAACTCCACCTGTCCTAATGAATAAGTATACTCATCCAAAGGCAGAAATAATGGAACCCTGTATTTTAAACAATTGAGATATTAGAGGAGGTCCATAGCATACCTATGATCTGGAGAAGACGACGTGATGAAGACTTGTCAGTTTGTCGAGGAGCTGATTGAATCTTCACTACCTACACACATTCGGCCCAAAGAAGAAAAGATATCAAAATTATCCATTAAAAATGAAGAATAATAAGCGGGAACTAATATCCAACAGTCAGAAAACAAAAGAACGTCATACGGGGAAAGAGAGAGTGTGTGTGTGTGTGTGTGTGTGTTAACCCTGTCTAAACAATAATAAGCATGCAAGAATTTAGAAACTAAAACACTTTCTATGCTATGGCACGTCCTTTTTTTGTTTTTGTTACATACTACTATTGGATATCTAGGCATCTTAAGCAAATAGGACAGGGAACTAGCAGCTTAAAACCCTATCTGTATCCTGAGCCAAATTGGTTAAATAAGCTCACGTAGCAGAAGATAACAACATAGTCAATCTTAGATCACATAGACCTAAACATTACATACATGTCCATAGAGTAACTGAGGATGACATCCAGCCTTTACTTGACCTAATATGTGCATAAGACCTCATGAAATTCTAAAATACACATGATTTAACTTACTGCTCAAATATCTTCTCACAAAAGACTAAAGATTTTCATGAAACAGCTTTTCTTCTTTTCCCAATACTTGGTCCAAAACCCCCTTAGGTTGATTCCAACAAACTTTTTACACAGCTTGTTAAGTGGTCTTATCCACATCTATTAAGTATTAAGGTTGTTGTGGCCCTATATTGTTGGGCCTCTCCCCCTATTGCAAATTGATTTCATCTTAAGTGCTTAACATAACTGAAAGAGATAATTATCAATAAACTCTGAACCCATGCTAAAACCCCTCCCCCACGCCCCCATCCCTGCCCCAATTTCCTTCTTCCATTGTAAGCCCAATCTTTCCTGACCGTATCTAAAATGCAAAGTTCCCAAACTTAAGAACAAATAATAACTTACCATTTTGTTGAGCTTCTCAATGGTTGCCAACGGAATGGTACCAAGTGGAACAATATTTCTGGTGCCTTCACTCTTTGGAAAACGGGGAAAATTGATCAATTACATTTAAGTTGTAACAGAAATGAATAAATACATGTACTACCTAGGTGTACACATAAAAGAGATTCAAGAATAGCAATTTCATTGAAGTATAGCAAAATGCAACAGAAATAATGAAGTCCACAGCAGCCATGAAATACCCTGTCCAACCTTTATTATCATCATTAACTCATATGAGCACTATTATATTTCTCATCCCTACTAATGGCTTTTTGATGCTAATGCTTTTTTTCTCTTCAACCTCCTGTCCTTAACTCATTTCTGTTAAAAATCTTCATTTTCTTCTTGACATAAATACCCATCATGAAGAATAATTTCATATTAACATCTCCTGAAGCAATATTAAGGCAAATTAGATTGAGATTGACAGTTTTCATCACAGATACTAACGCCAAAGCAGATGGTCAAGTGAAACCATTTAATTCTGATAGTAAGACTGAGATCAATCTAAACAAAAACCAAAGCATAGTTCATAGACATACACCAAGTTTTTGACCCATTTGCCTGAACAAACTGGAGGCCGAACTCCATCACTTAAAATATCAAGTATCAAGTAAATTGTTAGGCGCTTAGAACTAATTTTCTATAATCGCTATGTCCAAATGTCATCTATTTCAAGTTTGCAATATCAGAATACTTGTCTGTGCTGCTACACTAAATCTCTTCACTCACCCAACATGCTAACATGATGTTGGCATATGTTGGTCAAATCATGCACATGCAACAGTTTACCAAATACTACAATGTCAAAATGCATATACTTACAAGAAAGAGAAGACGAAAGTTGGTAACAAACAATGTTCCGGCCTCATCAGTATTAACAAGAACAACACCATGGCCCTGGAAAAAATTAAATTCCAAAATGCTTTTACTTTTCATTATGCTATCCATAACATTTCAAAAACAAACAAAGAAAAAGAACCTTTATCTTAAAGGCATTTGCCTACTAATCAAGAATATAACAAAAGGAGAGGAAGATTCAGGATTCTTCAGCAGCTTTCGCAGTTTAATACTAAATTAACAGTCTTTGAATTTCTCTTTTCAACGCGTGATCTTAATTACAAATTGGCTACAACCATCATTTCAAATTTCACCCTATAATTCAAGAATTCAATTTGAAAAATAAAATTCAAAAAAGAGAAGAAATTCATCAATACCTCCTCTACAACTCGCTCAGCTTCAAGCAGAAACTCCAAATTGGCATGCGAAACCGACCTCGTAACCGGCTAAAATTAAATTTTTAATCATAGATGATAAATTAATTACAAAAAGATAACCCTAGAATTCAAGAGAAAAAAAAAAACCTCGATTTGGGTCCATTCAAGAGCGTCCCAACTACCAGCACCCTCCAACCTTTCGCAACCGTCAGAAGGGTCTCTGACGGAGACCGATCGACGCGGCCTCGGTGCAGCCATGCCCGTCGGTTGTTGACTCCAATTTTCTCCTCTCTTCTCTTCTGGGTTTTGCTTTAAATTTTTTATTTATAAATTTGAAGTTTTGTCCAGAGACAGAGAGAAAACGGAAGAGACGTATGGGTTATGTTATTTGTAGCGGAGGATAGATGGGATTCTGGTTGGAAGAAATGATGAGGATGATGAGTAATGATTGATCCCACAAAACATACATGTACGACAAAATTCACATTCAAATCATATTATAAAAAAAAAAATGAAAAGGTGCTTTTACCAAACTATTTAGCCGTTTTGTGACATCAAACCCCTTTTACTTGAGCTACTCTTTCACTTAAAACCTGTTTGACTTAATTTTTTTTTAATTTAAAAATTATTATAAAGTTTTTATAAAAATTAATAATTTTTAAAATTAAATTAAAGTTATTTAATAATTATATTTTTTTAAAAAAAAAGCTCTTCATAGGAGCTTTTTCTGAAATTTTTTTCTTTATTTTATTTTAAAAAAATTATTTTTTTTTAATTTTTCAAAATTTATGTTTGATANTTAAAATTTAATAATTTAATTTTTAAAATTTTTTTTTTTTTTTTTTTTTTTTTTTTTTTTTTTTTTTTTTTTTTTTTTTTTTTTTTAAAAAAATTATTTTTTTTAAGAGTTTTTCAAAATTTATGTTTGGCTTGACTTTTGTTTTTAAGAGGTAGATAAACTGAAAAAAAAAAAAAAGAACCAAATAAGCATTTATCCTCCTTCCTCCAGTTACAAGTTCTATTACTAAGGCCTATTTTGACAATGTGATTGAAACAATTGTAATCCCAAAGCTTTACTTGTTTTTGTCATTGTAGCAAATTCATCACAAATGAGATTTTTAAGATTTTACAACCTATTTAACTATTGATATTAGATATTACATTCCTTATCAAACATACTCAGGACAATCAATCACCTCAACTTAATACATTATCATAGTCCTCAAGTTTGAATCTATAAAGTGTGTTTCTCTCATTTTAATATTTTTTTTAGTGTCTAATTTATTGGATTGTGCAATACTTTTTTTAGTTGAATAAAAACTCTTTTTAATAAAACATAACATAGTAGTACATGATAAAACTTTAAAGATCATAAAATACAAGTATGAGGTGTGATACCTTCTTTTTTTTCATCCTAAATCACTCTTATGTCTTCAAATAGAGTTGGAAGTTCATCATTTTTTAATTACTAAATGCTCAATTTGAGGTCATTTAGGTTTTCGTCAATTTATGGTTAAACGTTTCAATTGTAACAATTAAGAGTCAAATATTTTTAGTTCCTTACAATTAAAGACTAAGGTACAAGGTGTCTAGTGCGTGATAGACGCACGCATGATGTGGACGTTTACTTGGATTTTTGCCTTTGACGTGATAGGTGAATTGGATTTTTGGTAACGATGCCATTTTGTCTAGGCAAAAATGATTTTGTTTTCCCTTTTTTGATTACTCTCATTGGTTAAAATTTTTCATCATTTTAGTTTTCCCACCATTGATCCAAATTACTTACACTCTACCTCCTCTCCTATCCAATCCACTTCTTATCTCCAATCGTTTTCCCTTTCCACCGTCTCACCCTCCAGTTGGGTATCTGTCACCATTAATTTATCAGGCATCATTTATCTTGTCGTGTAAGATACGAAAATGTAGTTTTGTTAGAAAGTCTTTTATGTCAAGTTAAAACGGTTTAAATTATGGTATGGTTTATAACAACTTTTTTATCATGACGTGTTACAACTACATTTTTCAACATAAAACATAACAACAACTAAATTTTCAACATGAAATGTAACAACTGTATTTTTTAACATGATATATAACAATTACATTTTTCAACATAACGTATAACAACTAAATTTTTTAATATGACGCGTAACAACTAAATTTTCAACATGACGTATAACAACTACATTTTTCAACATGTCATGTAACAACTAAATTTTTAATATAGCGTGCAAAAATTATATTTTTCAATATGGCGTGTAACAATTATTTTCAACATAACGCGTCACAACTAAATTTTAAAACATGGTTGTAACATTACACTTTTCAACACGGCGTTACCAATATTTTTTTCACAAAAAGTAACAATAACATTTCCCAACATGCCGCGTAACAAATATTAAAAAATAACGTATAACAACATAATTTTTTTTTGACATGCCATAGAACAACTTTTTCGACCATGATGTTTAACAACACATTATACAGGCCTGACCTCTCACATATTTTCATATTCTAAGGAGAAGTTCACAAATACCCAAAAATTATACAAATCCTAGCATATCAACACTTCATACAAATCATTAAAAAGTTAACATCTAATGGAAATGGCTAACACTTCATATACAAATCATCTACTCAATCGATAGATTTAACTATAAAGTTATGTGCTTCATTGAAGTTGTAACTCAACCAAAAGATAGCCAAAGGCCTACAGGGCATGGAAACTTTAACACCATACTCGTGTCGCTTATGGAAACAATGCTGGAACATGTCTCTAATGAACTAGATCAGAACAGTGATTGGCATTTGTCTTGTATGCTTCAAACACGAGTTAACACATTTCATAATATTCAATGTCATGAGTTGGTATCGCCTTACTAGTTATCGTGCACGTGCTCATCTATGAGGAGAAGAGACTTGGATCGAAGAGTAACTGAAGCAGAACGGGTGAAATTGGGGAAAAATTAAACATAAGATTGAGAACAAAACAACGTCGTTTAGATAACATGTCAAGTCAACTGCCATGTCATTAACTCATGCGATTTTTCTGTAGCATGTAATACACGCTCCATCCACTTGTCAACTTGGTCATTAATTATAAGGAATCAAAAACGTTTGGCCCTTGATTATTACAAATGAAACGTTTGGCCCTTAATTGAAAAAGTGTCCAAATGTTTAGCCTCAATTTGAGCATTTAGCCTTTTTTAATATATGCACCAAGCAGGACCAAGGTTATTAACCCAATTTGAAAGGCACATCCCTTTTCTTGATTAAGTTGCCATCCAATCTACAACCTAATTTGCCTCACACTTAACACAATTGACCTTAACTTATTCAAAATTCTTTATATAACTTTGAATTTTTTTTTATTAAAGGTAGTAATCTCCAATCTTGACAAACTTGTCTCGGTTTCAAGTATTCATCCAAGATTCTTGAATATGTTTCTAAAATAACTTTTTTAACCTTTGCCTTTTCTAGATAACTTGTTTCCTTCTCTCATAGTTATTACTTCAACTACCAAAGTAAAATTCGCATTTGTAAGCCTTCTTTCACTAGCCATGATTCTTCCATGATCATCCTTTATAATTATCCCAATTACAACTTTCATGTGTACAGCATAAACACTATCGGTATTAACCTTGACCAACCTTTCTTCTAGTTCTTCTTATTTTTCTTTTTATCTCCACCCTTCTCTTTAAGCAATAATTTCCCCTACTATAAAATATAATACTTCTTTAATCCTTCTTCAACTTGCACATTTTTTTTTCACTTTGTTGCACATGCAAGCATATAAATCATTAATCACCAGACTTGCATGTGAAAGGCGTGTTAAAATTTAAATATGAAAACAACTTAAACCTTTTTTAGCAATCAATAATCCAACTTAACATGATAGTAAAGCTCTCAAGTTTGAATCCTAGAAAATGTTTTTCTCATTTTTTCTTCTTCATCCAACTCAAGGCTATTAATCTTTCTTTCGACTTGCACATGAGAAAACATGTTAGTTTAATGTGCTGAGACTTTAACTCAACTATAAACAACTTGAACTTTGAGATACACCTCACATCGAGCTCAAGATAACCTTAAATCCAACAAACCAATGAAAAACACAAAGGTTTTTAAAGCAACATAAAGGCAATAGAAATAAGAAAGAAAGAAGAAAAGAAAGTTTAAGAGAAATGAGATTTTATTCCCAAACTTTGTGTGCTTTACAAATGAACATAATGGGGTATTTATAAGCTTGGCTAGTGTCCTTGTCTAGCCTATCTATAATATTAGCTTTATTCTTGTTTTGACATGAAAAAATTAATTGAACTTAATGAGCTTTGAAAGTGAAAAATATTATTTGCTATGAAGAAAATCCTCCAAGAATTGTTAAAGCTGAACTTAATAGAAAAATATATTGAAATGCTTTAATTATTTGAGCATATTTCTAATATGGATGTTCATTTTCTTAATTTTCTCAAAAAATCTTTTATTTTCAAAATTAAATATGTTAGCCCAAAGATCAAGTTTTCAAAAGAAATGACTTGATTCTTAAATGAAAAGAAAGCAAAATATATTTCTTTGATTACGGGAAAAATCAATTATGGAGAAGAAGTCAGTTTTCGAGCAAAGATCAACAGTAAAGAATCGATAATGAGAAAAGGAGAAGTCAGTTCTTAGAAGATAGAAGCTTTAGGATTTGTGAAGAATTGACACATCAGAGACAAAGAATCAATTCTAGAGAGACAACATGCAAAAAAAGAAAAGCAAAAAAGAAAGAATCGATTTTGCAAGGAGAAAAAGTATGTTCTTAAAGCACCAAAAGTACAACTCATAAACTTGGTGACCAAAAAAGGCAAGACACAACTAGACACAAGTGGATTGGCAAAATTCAATCTTGAATTCAAATTTTGATGCTAGTCTATAGTAAAGAATCGACACCTTGAAGC
Source organism: Theobroma cacao (assembly GCF_000208745.1). Classification (NCBI taxonomy): domain Eukaryota; kingdom Viridiplantae; phylum Streptophyta; class Magnoliopsida; order Malvales; family Malvaceae; genus Theobroma; species Theobroma cacao. The sequence goes on from NC_030859.1 coordinate 6,994,020, forward strand.
AAAAGAATCGATACTCCAAGATTACAAATGTGTCACCTTTACGCCTAAATGTAAAATAATCAACACCTCAAAATAGAAGAATTGATTCTTCAAAGACAGAAAGCTATAGATTTTGTGAAGAACCAGCAACTCAACTACAAGGAATCAATTTATATAAGTGAGAATTTTGCAAGCTGGCTTAAACGTGCAAGAAACTATTCAGAACTTACTAATGGGTAGATAATCTCAAAGACTATAAATATACATCTTGAAGATGTTAAAAAAATAAAAGAGAAAATAGAATTTTGAAAGATTTTGAATCATCCTTGAAAAGGAAAAAAGCGAAAAAAACAAGAGAAACAATTGTGAGCAAAAAATCCCTATCTTTGAATAAATAAAGAGCTTAAAGTTCGCATCTTTACTCTTTAGCTGATCTTTCTTAAGCTTAGACCTTCATTGATCATATTTATTTTTGTGAAAGCTCTCTCTATTGTAAACCTAAACTTCGTTATCAACCTTTTTAAAGGTTTTTAATTTGTGATTTACTAAAATCCACTTTTGTATTGGTTGTACCTCCAAGCAAGAGATAAAGGGGTTTTGCCTAATCTTTTAAAAGACTTTTTCTTGTGTAAAGGTTGTGCTTTAACTTGAAAAGTCAGTGTCTTGGTATAGGTTACACTTGATCCTGCAAAAGGTAAAATTGTAAAGGTTACGTCTGATCCTGCAAAAGACATGTTGTAAAAGTTATGTTTGACCTTATTGAAAAGGCAAGCTAATAATGGATTCAAACTCTTTATGCTATTAAGGGAGAGGACATAGGCATTGAAAGGTCAAACTGTTGTCTATTTTATCACGCAAGTGTTTGCATCGTAATAAAGTAATATAATAGTAAGTAGAGTGTCGAATCCCAAAAAAAATTGTCCTAACTTTTGCTAAATACAAAAATTAACACAACATAAATCTTATTTAAACAATCGAATTAAAGTGATTAATTAAAAGCAAAACTAAAATTAAATAATAACTAAATTAAATCTAAAAGTTAATTGGCAAAATGTTACTAGAAAAATTCAATTAAAAAAAAACTTAGGATTAAAATATTCCTCAATACTTCATCTGAATCCTCTTTCTCTCCCTAAACTTATTTTAATAGATCGAGTTGCTAACCAAGAGTTCCAATTTATTTATAAGTCTCTGTTGAGATTCTTATAAAAATATCTCTCCTAATTAATTTACTATATGTTTATGTAAATTCAACTAAAGAAAAATTCATTAAGTTTGTACTCTAATCTTGGCTACATGTGACATGTAGGTTTATGTCTATCTTATGTAAAAATCAAATAACTTAATCAATTAAGTGAATTTCAACACATACTATTCCATTCATGACCTAATCTAAATTCCCTTCGTCAAGCTGTATTTAAATATTCAAAATAATATAATTGGTGATCAAGCAATTAGAAGCATTAAATACAAAATTAGAATAAACAACTCATATTCCATTGATAATAAGCAAAAGAGAGATCAAGTATTCAAATTACATGTTAAGTACAATTGCAATCTTAGATAGAAAAATTTGTTCATACTGAATAATAAAAGCATAAACCAAAGAAATTTAACCATAGTAACAATTCAAAAATAAAAAACCAAAGAATAAAAGGAAAAAGAATAGAAAACTAAAGATTTATAAGATCTTCAATCTTCAATCTTGCACAATCTTTCTTGCTTTCGTGAGTGTTTTGTGGCCACTTGTTTTCAAAGAAACCCTAGTTTTATTATGGCTTTCAATTGCTTCAAAGGTGCCTTTAAATAACCTCTTAAAAGACCTACTTCTTATAAAGTTTGGACTTAATTTGCCCGAGATATTTGTGCGGTGCTACGGCCTCCAACTTGTTGTCTCCCAATATGCTCTCTGCTTCACTCAATCAAATTGTGACATGATTTTCTCCTCTATCTGGGCCGAACTGAGAAAAGTGATAAACATGAAAGCCGTAGTCCTGTCTCTTAGCTTTCCAATAGTTTAAGAATACCACTTTCTAAAATGAATTTTCATTAGCATACCATAATCTACAATTTTTTGATTGCAAGTTTGTGATAGCTAAGTTCATCAAACACATATAGTAATTATCTTAAAAGAGAAATGAAAATAATGGACTTCCCATAAAGGAAAACAGGATATCAAGCAAGAAAAAGAAACAAATGAGAATATGTGGCAAGATTTGATCAAGTCAATCTTCATTCCTAGGATTGCTTTTGATAATATTCTCAAATTATGATTGTGATCAGATTAATATTATTCTCACACATTAGGTATTTGATAATCTTCATTCTTAGGATGAATATTAAAACGTGTGGCTACTACTCATTGGGTAGTTGCCAAGTTTATTTTTTTTTTTTGGGTAAACTAAAAACTGTGGTTGGCAAGTTGATGAAATCGTAGTAACAGTGATGTAGCCAAAAGGTTTAGGGCAATTAGAACTCAACAATTAAGGCTAGAATAGGGTTGATTGTGTTGGAACAATAGAAAGATAATTGAGTTTTTCAAAGAAACCTCTTGAATAAATATTCATAATAACAAAAGATAATAATAATCTTCTATCTAAGATCACCTATGTCACGACCCGGAACCTCCCTCAGGCCCATGACAATCGCCCGACGTCCCGATTGACACTCATTATCCGAAATGCCAACCGGAACCCCGCAAGGCTTACATATCAGTTTCTTTCCTTTCCTGTGAGCAATCATTGTTAAATATCGAGTTTTTAGAGAATATATACTATTTTAGATCAAAAACAATCAAAATAAAATTTTCACCACACAGGGGTATTTTGGTCATTTTTTTTTCAAAAATTTCGAAATTGGCTAAAACGTAATATACAAGTACAAAACACATAATTCATATTCAAAATGAGTTTAAAAGTCTAAAATCTTCATTTAAAACGAAATTACGATTATTTGAATATAATAAGAAAATAAAAAAAAATATTAAGGAAAATATTCTATTTTCTTATAAAATAATATTTATAGAGTTATACGTGAATAATTTTTATAGCGTAAAAGCTAAATAAATTTATACATACTGAAATACAGTAAGCCAAAATATTTAATTTAATTTACAATAACAAGAGGGCCCTCGAATAAACAAAAGTAAAGAGGACTGTGAACCTACGGTTTAGAAAATGCAGATCCAATGGTAGTCCTCAATGAGATCAGCTATCTACAGTCTATACTGAACCTGAAATGGGTGGAAATGAGGGTGGTGAGATTATAAAATCTCAATGAGTAAACAGACATTATCATAACTATCTAAAGGAGAGTAAAATGGAGGCAAGTTTAAACAACAAATTTCAACCCATTTCATAATGTTTCCAATTTATTTCTTAAACCATAAAATATTTGTAATTTACCAAAA
>NC_030859.1:6999079-7001530 GCF_000208745.1 Theobroma cacao
ACGGGCGAAAACCGTGAATTTCCCTTTGAATTTTCTTGTTTCTCTTTGGTTTTTCTTTTTTTCTTCCTTTCCTCTCTATTTCCTCTCTTGTTCTTCCTCATGGCCGGCCAGCACTTAAAATTTGGGTTAAATGGGCTGACTTTTTCATTAAAATAATATTATTTCAATAAAAAAAGTGCCATGGTCACTTTCCCATTGGCCCGTTTCAAAATTTCATCCATTTGTTTCCCAAATTTTCACCATACACTTGGCCCACATATCCAAAGCTTAGATAAAATTCTCAGACTTATCCGAAGTCTCGGTGGAGTAATTTTTGAAAATTTACACCTTTTGCCCCCGTAAAGTGAAAAATTACATTTTTACCCCAAAAATTGAAAAAATTGCCCATAGACATATTTTCATCCTTATACTCATATCATTCTCCAATTTGTCAAATTTGATCTAAATTCTCTCAAAATCTCTAATTTTGTCCGCGAGTGGCAAATTACGATTTTGCCCCTACCACTCCAGAAATCACCAGAATTAGACTTTTTCACTTCCTATCATTAAATAATACTCCAAATAGTTAATCTTGGTCAAAAATTTCCCTCCATGATCAAATTATTATCTTAGGTGGCAAAATGAAAATTTTTTTTACCCTTGAACATCAAAATTTCTAATTTTACCCAAAATGAACCCTCGAACTCTGAACAACCATTTTTAGTCATTCCTGGACTATAAAATATTAAAATTCATCCTACAATTCTATTTGAACTAGTTCGAGTTTAAATCAATTTAAGTGTACCGTTAGGTAAAATACCAGGTTTCGTCTATTCTTAGGTGCTTTTTAAGCGTAATAACATGCTACTCAATGCATGTATGTCATGATATGTTTTTATAGGGTCGGGTTTTACAACCTATTTATAATAGCTAAGATAAATTATAATCAAATAATAATCCTAATCCTAAATAAAGACTTAAAAGTACTAAAATTCTAATAAAGATAGGAAAAAAATCTCATACTAAATAAAATAAAGAAAATAAAATCCTAAGCTAACAAAAATAGTAAATAAAATAGAATTTTTGATGCGCTTGCATCATTCCCCTCGGGTTAGAAAAACTCGACTCCGACGAGTTGGCCTTAATATACTCCTCATAAATGGCTGGATTTACTTGTTTTAATTCCTTTTCATTACCACATTCAACGTTCAAATTTTCAACAGATAACTACCAAGTGATTTTGCTATTTGTAGGACTGAAAGTTGATGATTTCTTAGTCTCTTCTTTCAAAGGATATAAAATATATCTCTTGTTATCCTTATAGAAGGAATAGGTATTTGGCTTCGTCTTATGGTCCATATCATGATCATACAACCAAAGTCTACCAACAAGAATATGACCAACATCCATTGGCACAACATCACATAAAGCCTCATCATCCAAGTTACCTCCCATAGTGAATTTCACCAAACATTAAATGATTATCGTTACTTCGTGTCCTTTCTTTATCCATCGAATCTTGTAAGGATGAGGATGTTTACTTGTAGGAAGCTTCAATTTGTCTACTGCCTCTTTTGAAATAATATTTTGCACACTTCCTCCATCAATAACGAGATCACACACTTTACCTTCACAAACAACATGTGTCTGAAAAATACTTTGCCTCCTCCAATCTTCTTCTTCCTCATTGATTATTGTAGTAATCACTCTTTGTACCACCAAGGACTCACCTTGTACAGGATACACATCAATTTCCTCTATTTCCTCATCATATTTATCATAAATGGGTTCTAATTCCTCTTTAAATTCTACAAAGTTTACCCTTCTTTGTGGGCAAGCAAAAGAAGTGTGTCCTTTCTCCCCACAAGTAAAACATCGAATATGGGAATTGCTGCCTCCTTTATTTGTAGAAGAACCAATACTGTTTTGTCTACCATAAGACATTATTCTCTTGCCTTTATCATTCTTTTCAACATTGGTTGCCCCCCCATTAGTTTTATTGGTTGTGGTAACCTCTTGATAATTTTGTTGGGATGTTTGGTAACCTTGTCTTACTCTAGAATCGTGTAAAATCCGACCCTATAAATACATGTCATGACATACATGCATTGAGTAGCATGTTATTACGCTAGAAAAGCACCTAAAAATAGACGAAACCTGATATTGTACCTAATCGGTATACTTTAGTTTTTTTAACCTCGAACTAGTTCAAATAGGAATTGTAGGATGAAATTTAATATTTTATAGTCCAGGAATGACCAAAAATGATTGTTCGGAGTTCGAGGGTTCATTGGGGTAAAATTAGAAATTTTTATATTCAAGGGCAAAATCGTCATTTTGTCACCTAAAATAATAATTTGATCAAGGAGTGAAATTTTTGATCAAGAATAACTATTTGGAGTATAATTTAATGAAAGGAAGTGAAAAAGTTTAATTCTGGTGATTTTTGAAGTGTAAGGGCAAAATCGTAAT
>NC_030859.1:7003539-7017499 GCF_000208745.1 Theobroma cacao
AAAAAAATAGAATTATTTTTCTTAATTATTTTTTTTATTTTTTTATTATATTCAAATAACCGTAATTTCGTTTTAAATGAAGATTTTAGACTTTTAAACTCATTTTGAATATGAATTATGTGTTTTGTACTTGTATATTACGTTTTAGCCAGTTTCGAAATTTTTGAGAAAAAAATAACCAAAATATCCTTGTGTGGCGAAAATTTTATTTTGATTGTTTTTTATTTAAAATAGTGTATATTCTCTAAAAACTATATATTTAAGAACGATTGCTCACAGGAAAGGAAAGAAACTGATATGTAAGCCTTGCGAGGTTTCGGTTGGCATTCCGGATAATGAGTGTCAATCAAGGACGTTGCGGCGATTGTCATGGGCCTGAGGGAGGTTCCGGGTCGTGACAATTCTATTGGTATCAGAGCTTTTGATTTTAAAGATAAGAGCTTTTGATTTTAAAGATAAGAGTTTGTGGTTTTAAAGTGGTTTTTAAAAAAAAAATTACAATATCAGTGTGGCCCCGGATTAAGTTAAGTTAGGTTGAATAGAATGCATGCATTTTCATATAGAGCCTAAGGTTCCCTAAGCTTGCTCGTTTTCTCTTATAGATTATTATGCCTCCTCGACGCAGACGCTCACCTCTCACTAGATCGGTTGGGAGGGGAAAATGTCGTTCCCAACGTCGTCAACTAGATGTAGTAGGGGAAGAATCGATTGCGTCTACCATTCGGGTAGCACCTGCTGCTGAGCAGGTCGATAGTCCTCCACATCCTCCACCTCCTCCGCCACCTACTGGTATTCCCACCATGCCTACTGAGGCAGCACAGGCATTGACAGCTTTCTTTACCGTAATGGCTGGTGGAGCTCCGACTGGTCAAGTTCCAACTATAGTACCACCAGTTACTCTTTTAGTTCCACCACCGATACAATATGTATCCATTTCCAAGAAGTTAAAGGAGGCTAGACAGCTCAGTTGTGTGTCTTTCACGGGTGAGTTGGATGCCACTGTAGCAAAGGACTGGATTAATCAGGTTTCAGAGACTCTCTCTGATATGAGATTAGACGACGACATGAAGCTAATGGTGGCTACGAGATTATTAGAGAAGATGGCTCGTACTTGGTGGAATTCAGTGAAGTCTCGTTCCACTACTCCTCAGACGTGGCCCGATTTTCTCAGGAAATTTGATGGTCAGTATTTCACTTATTTTCATCAAAAAAAAAGAAGAAAAAATTTTTGAGTTTGAAACAGGGAAATCTAACTGTAGAGGAGTACGAGACTCATTTTAACGAGTTAATATTATATGTGTCGGATCTGGTGAAATCTGAGCAGGATCAGGCCAATTATTTCGAGGAAGGGCTCCATAATGAGATTAGAGAGCGGATGACAGTGACTGGTAGGGAGCCGCATAAGGAGGTGGTACAGATGACTTTACGAGCTGAGAAGCTCGCGACTGAGAATAGGAGGATTCGGACTGAGTTTGCAAAAAGGAGGAATCCTGGTATGTCTTCTAGTCAGCCAGTAAAAAGAGGTAAGGACTCAGCGATTTCAGGGAGTACTACTTCTGTTTTCGTGACATCTCATCGACCTCCATTTCCACCATCACAACAGAGACCTTCGAAGTTTAGCAGATCTGCTATGACTGGTTCTGTGAAGAGTTTCGGAGGTTTTGACAGATGCAGAAATTGTGAAAATTATCATAGTGGGCTATGTAGAGAGCCAACAAGATGTTTCCAATGTGGACAGACTGGTCATATTAGGAGTAATTGCCCTCGGTTAGGACGAGCCACGGTAGTTGCATCATCTTCACCAACTCACACTGATATGCAGGGGAGAGATTCTTCTAGGTTGCCACCGAGATAGGGAGTGGCCATTCGGTCCGGTGTGGAGAGTAATACCCCGGCACATCCACCTTCGAGACCACAGACTCGTACCTCGACAAGAGTTTTCGCTGTGACGGAAGATGAGGCACAAGTCTGACCTGGAGCAGTGACAGGTACTATGTCTTTATTTGATAAAGATGCTTATGTTTTAATAGATTCTAGCTTAGATAAGTCTTATGTGAGCACCACATTTGCATCAATTGCTGATAGAAACTTGTCACAATTAGAGGAAGAAATTGTAATTCACACCCCTTTAGGAGAAAAGCTAGTTAGAAACAGTTGTTATAGAGACTGTGGGGTAAGGGTAGGCGAGGAAGAATTTAGGGGTGACTTAATTCCTCTAAAGATCCTGGATTTTGATCTAATATTAGGTATGGACTGGTTAACTGCACATCGGGCGAATGTGGATTGTTTTCGAAAGGAAGTTATTCTCTGAAATTCGGAAGGAACAGAGATTGTGTTTGTAGGGAAACGCCGAGTATTACCGTCCTGTGTAATCTCAACCATCAAAGCTTCGAAATTAGTGCAGAAAGGGTATCCGACTTATTTGGCATACGTAATTGATACTTCAAAGGGGGAACCTAAGTTAGAGGATGTCCCGATAGTAAGTGAGTTTCCTGATGTATTTCCTGATGATTTACCGGGACTGCCTCCTGATCGAGAGCTTGAGTTCCCTATTGATTTACTTCCAGGTACCGCACCTATTTCTATCCCTCCATATAGAATGGCTCCGGCAGAGTTGAAGGAGTTGAAAGTACAATTGCAAGAGTTGGTGGACAAGGGTTTTATACGCCCTAGTATATCTCCATGGGGAGCACCGGTTTTATTTGTGAAAAAGAAAGACGGTACACTTCGGTTATGTATCGATTACCGACAGCTTAACAGAATGACCATTAAGAACAAGTATCCGTTACCGAGGATTGATGATCTTTTCGATCAATTACAGGGAGCTACAGTGTTTTCCAAGGTTGATCTAAGGTCTGGGTATCATCAGTTGAGGATTAAAGAACAGGATGTACCCAAGACAGCGTTCAGGACTCGGTACGGTCATTATGAGTTCTTGGTCATGCCTTTCGGGTTAACTAACGCACCGGCAGCTTTTATGGATCTCATGAATAGGGTGTTCCACCCTTACTTGGACAAGTTTGTTATTGTGTTCATTGATGACATACTGGTTTACTCGAGAGATAATGATGAGCACGCTGCCCACTTGCGTATAGTATTACAAATTTTGAGGGAAAGACAGTTGTATGCAAAGTTTTCGAAGTGTGAGTTTTGGTTACAGGAAGTGGTATTCTTGGGACACGTAGTATCGAGAACTGGAATATATGTTGATCCTAAGAAAGTAGAGGCAATTTTACAATGGGAGCAACCTAAGACAGTGACGGAGATTCGTAGTTTCCTCGGATTAGCCGGTTATTATCGGAGGTTTGTTCAGGGGTTTTCCTTAATAGCAGCTCCTTTGACCCGTCTAACTCGTAAGGGAGTTAAGTTTGTGTGGGATGATGTTTGTGAGAATCGATTTCAGGAGCTAAAGAACCGGTTAACCTCCGCTCCCGTTTTAACACTTCCTGTTAATGGTAAGGGATTTGTAGTATATAGTGATGCCTCAAAGTTGGGGTTGGGGTGCGTATTGATGCAGGATGAAAAAGTTGTGGCTTATGCTTCTAGACAGCTAAAGAGGCATGAAGCAAATTACCCTACCCATGATTTAGAGTTAGCAGCAGTGGTGTTTGCTTTAAAAATCTGGAGGCATTACTTGTATGGTGAGCATTGTCGGATATTTACGGATCACAAGAGTTTAAAATATTTGCTCACCCAAAAGGAGCTTAATTTGAGGCAAAGGCGATGGTTGGAGTTGATAAAAGATTATGACTTGGTGATAGACTATCATCCGGGAAAGGCGAACGTTGTAGCTGATGCCTTAAGTCGTAAGTCTTCATCGTCTTTAGCAGCACTTCAGAGTTGTTATTTTCCAGCATTAATAGAGATGAAATCTCTTGGGGTCCAGTTGAGAAATGGTGAGGATGGATCCTTATTGGCAAACTTCATTGTGCGACCTTCGTTACTTAATCAGATCAAGGACATTCAGAGGTCTGATGATGAGTTAAGAAAAGAAATTCAAAAACTGACCGATGGGGGAGTCAGTGAGTTCAAATTTGGAGAGGATAACGTCTTGATGTTTAGAGATCGAGTTTGTGTTCCTGAGGGAAACCAGTTGAGACAAGCGATCATGGAAGAAGCCCATTCATCTGCCTATGCATTACATCCCGGAAGCACCAAGATGTATAGGACTATCAGGGAAAATTATTGGTGGCCGGGTATGAAGCGAGACGTAGCAGAATTCGTAGCAAAGTGTCTCGTATGTCAGCAAGTTAAGGCGGAGCATCAGAGGCCAGCAGGTACACTTCAGTCTTTACCTGTTCCCGAGTGGAAATGGGAGCATGTAACTATGGATTTTGTTTTGGGATTGCCGCAGACACATAGAGGAAAGGATGCGATTTGGGTGATCGTAGATCGGTTGACTAAGTCCGCTCACTTTTTAGTTGTCCATAGTATATACTCTATTGAGAAGCTAGCTCAGCTTTATATAGATGAGATTGTGAGGCTACATGGAGTTCCCGTTTCTATAGTGTCAGATCGAGATCCTCGATTCACTTCTCGATTCTGGCCGAAATTTCAAGAAACTCTCGGAACCAAATTGAAATTTAGCATTGCTTTTCACCCACACACGGATGGTCAGTCAGAGAGGACTATCCAGACCTTGGAGGATATGTTATGGGCTTGTGTCATTGACTTTATTGGGAGTATGGACAGACATTTGCCATTGGTGGAGTTCGCGTATAATAACAGTTTTCAGTCTAGTATTGGGATGGCACCATACGAGGCTTTGTATGGAAGGAAGTGTCGAACTCCGCTTTGTTGGGATGAAGTGGGTGAAAGAAAGTTAGTGAGTGTGGAATTGATCAAGCTAACTAATGACAAGATCAAGGTTATACGAGAGAGGCTAAAGGTAGCCCAGGATAGGCAGAAGAGCTATGCAGATAAACGGAGAAAAGACTTGGAGTTTGAGATCGATGATAAAGTTTTTCTTAAGGTTTCTCCTTGGTAAAGGTAATAATTTGAATACTTTGAAGTATTAAATCTTATTGATTATACTATCATGATAAATTATGGTGTTTTATTGGATAATGAAAGGTGTGATTCGATTTGCGAAGAGGGGAAAGCTCAACCCGAGATATATTGGACCATTCCGAATCATTGAAAGGATTGGACCAGTGGCTTATCGGTTAGAATTACCTCCGGAGTTAGATCGGATCCACAACGTTTTCCATGTCTCCATGCTTAAGAAATATGTACCAGATCCCTCTCACGTCCTCGAAGCACCTCCGATCGAGTTGCATGACGATTTGAAGTTCGAGGTACAACCTGTGAGTATCTTGGATCGAAAGGATCGAGTACTGAGAAACAAGAGTATTTCAATGGTCAAAGTGTTGTGGAAAAATGCTCGAATGGAGGAAATGACATGGGAAGTAGAGCATCAGATGAGGAACCAATACCCGCATCTATTTGTCGAATCTGGTAAGTGAAATTTTGAGGTCAAAATTTTATTTTAAGGGGGGTAGAATTGTAAAACCCGACCCTATAAATACATGTCATGACATACATGCATTGAGTAGCATGTTATTACGCTAGAAAAGCACCTAAGAATAGACGAAACCTGATATTGTACCTAACGGTACACTTAAATTGATTTAACCTCGAACTAGTTCAAATAGGAATTGTAGGATGAAATTTAATATTTTATAGTCCAGGAATGACTAAAAATGATTGTTCGGAGTTCGAGGGTTCATTTGGGGTAAAATTAGAAATTTTGATATTCAAGGGCAAAATCGTCATTTTGCCACCTAAGATAATAATTTGATCATGGAGTGAAATTTTTGACCAAGATTAACTATTTGGAGTATAATTTAATGATAGGAAGTGAAAAAGTTTAATTCTGGTGATTTTTGGAGTGTAGGGGCAAAATCGTAATTTTGCCACCCACGGACAAAATTTGAGATTTTGAGAGAATTTAGATCAAATTTGACAAATTGGAGAATGGTATGAGTATAAGGGATGAAAAATATGTCTATGGGCAATTTTTCAATTTTTGGGGCAAAAATGTAATTTTTGACTTTTACGGGGGCAAAAGTGTAAATTTCAAAAATTACTCCACCGAGACTTTGGATGAGTCTGAGAATTTTATCTAAGCTATGAATATATGAGACAAGTGTATGGTGAAAATTTGGAAACAAATGGATGAAATTTTAAAAATGGGCCAATGGGAAAGTGACATGTGGCATTTTTTAATGATATAATATTATTTTAATGAAAAGTCAGCCCATTTAAACCCAAATTTTAAGTGCTGGCCGGCCATAAGGAAGAACAAGAGAGGAAATAGAGAGGAAAGGAAGAAAAAAAGAAAAACCAAAGAGAAACAAGAAAATTCAAAGGGAAATTCGCGGTTTTCGACCGTTTACGCGTCTAACGGTAAGATTTTTCGATTTTAGCTTGATTTCTACCTTTCCTATGCCTTTATTTCCATTTAGCATGCTTGAGGAGAGAGATCAAAAAGTGATATCAAGGGCTGGACGAAATTCTAGGGGAGAGAAATTGAAATTTTTAGGTTTTGATTTTTAGTTAAATTGATAGTTTTAGTTAGTTAAATGTGTTTAGAAATTAAATTGGGCAAGAAATCATTAAATTTTCACAATACCCACTCTTGGCTGGATGCTCAATGCTGTACAATGATGATGAATTGATTTTATTCTAAGGGAAATGAAGAGAAAATGATGAAAAACGATTAAACGTGATAGAAAAACAAAGTAGAAAATTAACCGAGTTAATGTCCCATTTTTGGCCGAATTTTCCAAGGAAGGGAGTGAGCTGATTTTGTTGTTTTTAGAAGGTTATTGGCTGATATTTAATGGTTAGAAATGTTGGAGAGAGAATGGGATGATTTAGAGCTAAAATGGAGCGCGTTAGCAATTTATCGGGCAAAGTGCCAAAAATAGGTTAATACCGCGTTTAAGCCGTTTTAGGCTATTGCATTTCATACCATGCATTAGTATAGGATTTAAGTTAATTATATAGTGATTTAGCATCAATGTGATGAATTGTGTAAATTTTTGTAATGTGTCTAGGAGGAGAGCCTTCCGGAAAAGGCAAAGAAGTCGTACCCGACGAGTAGTGATCGGGGCGCTTAGAAAGCTTTTAGTTTGTACAAACGGTGAGTAAACTTATTATTATTGTAAATTATCTAGAGTTTATTTTAAATGCCCTTTATGTATTTTATGAAATGAGAACGAGATTAAAACGGGATTTTTGATGTTTTAGGAATAAATGTGACAAATAAAAATATATTGTATTGATTATGAAATTGAGTAATTGGAGGCTACAAATTGACTTGAAAAATATATATTTTCCTAGGAATGGCTTATGAGAAATGAGTATATGTGGCTATATTTTGTGAATGCATTGGGAAATTTATGTAAGTTGTTTTACTATGCAGGCTGGATAAATAAATAAAAGCCACGTTATACTGTCGAAATTTTATTAAAATTGGTGGGTTAGTCACTGCAGTGACGGGTTTCCGTGGACTGCCTATTAGAGGGGCACGGTAAACCCAGTTATATAGTTACTCCGGTTGTAGAGGCGAGGAGGGTAACTCCTGGGGTAGTATTAGAGCTCACTTCACGTCGAACCCCCACGTGAATGTGTAACTCGGCCAACGCCAAGGAACGGCTGGTTTTTAAAAATAAAAATGTGTTTCACGTGTGAATATTTTAACACCCTTGGCGGACTCGGTTAGATGCCTCGGCCAAGGTATCCCCGAGGATTAGTTTTGGCTTGAGCCTTGTTTTAATAAAAGACATAAGCCTTAACAACTATTTTGGTAAATTACAAATATTTTATGGTTTAAGAAATAAATTGAAAACATTATGAAATGGGTTGAAATTTGTTGTTTAAACTTGCCTCCATTTTACTCGCCTTTAGATATTTATGATAATGTCTGTTTACTCATTGGGATTGCAAAATCTCACCCAACTCCTTTCCACCCATTTCAGGTTCAGTATAGACTGTAGATAGCTGATCTCATCGAGGACTACCATTGGATCTGCATTTTCCAAACCGTAGGTTCACAGTCCTCTTTACTTTTGTTTATTCGGGGGCCCTCTTGTTATTGTAAATTAAATTAAATATTTTGGCTTACTGTATTTCAGTATGTATAAATTTATTTAGCTTTTACGCTATAAAAATTATTCACGTATAACTCTATAAATATTGTTTTATAAGAAAATAGAATATTTTCCTTAATATTTCTTTTATTTTCTTATTATATTCAAATAACCGTAATTTCGTTTTAAATGAAGATTTTAGACTTTTAAACTCATTTTGAATATGAACTATGTGTTTTGTACTTGTATATTACATTTTAGCCAGTTTCGAAATTTTTGAAAAAAAAATGACCAAAATACCCTTGTGTGGCGAAAATTTTATTTTGATTGTTTTTTATCTAAAATAGTGTATATTCTTTAAAAACTAGATATTTAACAACGATTGCTCACAGAAAAGGAAAAAAACTGATATGTAAGCCTTGCGAGGTTGCGGTTGGCATTCCGGATAATGAGTGTTAATCAGGGACGTTGCGACGATTGTCATGGGCCTGAGAGAGGTTCCGGGTCGTGACAAATCGTTTCGCCAATCGGTGCCATATAAAGCCTTTATAGCATCATAGCGTGAAACCTTTTTTTCTGCTGATAAAGCATATTGACGAGCATCTTCAATGTTGTACAAACGAACTACTCTCATCTCGTCTCTAATAAAATGATTTAAACCAGCAAAATAACGAGAAGTAATTTATCCGTTACTCTCAGCTAAACCAACTCGAATTGATAGGTTATTGAACTTTAATGTACACTCCTCAACGGTCATGTTATTTTGCCTTAAACAATAAAACTTTTCATATAATTCCATAGTATAATCAGCAGGTAAAAATTACTTTCGTAATTTGCTTTTCATGTGCTCTCAAGTGCTGATTTTAAGCTTACCTTGTCGTGCACGTTGCTCTTCAACTCTCTTTCACCATTGAAGTGCAGTACCCTTCAATTTCAACTTCACAAATAATACTTTTCGATTTTCTGCCATAGGTTTCCATTCAAAGTAATTTTTCAAACTAGCTTCCCAATCCAAATATTCCTCCGCATGAAATTTCTCATGAAAATCAATTACTTCGATCCTGATTCCTCCACCGTTTAAATCAAGAGCATATAATAATCGACCCTTCAATCCAACTCTTGCCGCTTGATTTACGGGTACATCTTCATGAAAGGGGTTCTCGTTCTCAAATTCATCATCATCCTCGAGATTGTGAATCTCAAAAGGGTTATGGTCACCTTTCGGATTCTCCATTCGGGCTTCCACTAGTTCCTGAAGCTGCAAGGCTTGCATAGCCCAGGTCAAGTCATCAATCATTCTCCGCATCTTTACCAACTCAGCTTGTTGGGGCTGATTGCCTCTACCTCGACCTCTGCCTCGACCAACCATAGTCTCCTAGCGCAAATCTTTATAGGATAGTAAGATCATTTGCTCTGATACTACTTGATGTAGTCGAAAGGTTTAAGGCAATTAGAACTCAACAATTATGGCTAGAATAGGGTTGATTGTGTTGGAACAATAGAAAGATAATTGAATTTTTCAAAAAAACCTCTTGAATAAATATTCATAATAACAAAAGATAATAATAATAATCTTCTATCTAAGATCACCTATTTATAATAGCTAAGATAAATCCTAATCAAATAGTAATCCTAATCCTAATCCTAAATAAAGACTTAAAAGTACTAAAATTCTAATAAAGATAGAAAAAAAAATCTCAAACTAAATAAAATAAAAAAAATAAAATCCTAAACTAACGAAAATACTAAATAAAATAGAATTCTTGATGCGCATGCATCAAATAGTGCATAAGCGAATGGAATGACAGAGGGGCACACTGTACTATTGCTCCAGTTTCTTCACAAGTAGAGAGATATTACCGCCTCCACATCAAAAGATAGGAAAGCTGACCAGCATTGTTTAGGTACAAGGTACCAATCCATAACCACAATTGACAAACAAAATCAACAAAGGCCAATAAAAAGCTTTTACAACAAGACAAAGAATTCCTCTTTAAAGTTTTGCTCCCCATCTTCTAGGTGATATTCACTAAAGTTTAATGTTATCATAAGCAAAAAAATTACACTCTAACTTGTAACTACTCTTCAACAAGCCATTTGTGAGACTAAGCTATCCAATTATTAACTTATATATCCTCATTGAACATTTTAGCGATAAGATTAACCGTTGTAGATCAATTTTACCATTTATCTTTGAATAGATATAATTTTTATTCTAATTTTTATAGGTAAAATGTATTCTACAAAATATTTTAATTTTTTTAAAAATTTTTGAACAAAATAAAAAAATATAATGTTAAAATTGTACATGTTCATAGATAAGTAATAATTTTCATCCATCAATTTTAAGTAAAGTAATAAATTTGGATCTTATTTCAACTTTTTAACTTTATTAGTAGAGTAACAAAATGTTTTTTTTTTAAATGGCAGTATATTGAGGATGAAGAATAAAGTCACACAGGGAGTGGACTCCATTCCAAGATCACAGAACTTCAATACAAAATAAAAACAAGCTGCCCAGAACACAAAGAGGCAGTAATAACAAAGTCCAATCATAACAAAGTAAAGCAAAACAAAACACAAAACAACCTTAACAGACATCGAAGTAGAGTAACAGAATTGACATAGGTTTTATTAGACTATACTTGGAAAAATTTATAAATTAATATGATTTTTAAATGGACCTATGAGAATAATGTAACAGTACTGCTTAATATTATTCTCCCTTTTGAACTTAGTTTAAACCACTACAAAAAGAGTTTTCAACTCTTATACATAATCACAATTAATTAATTAATCTAATACTATGATGATTTGCCAAAAAGTAATCATTTTTAACTTGATTATTTCAAATTGAACTATTATGCGTTGATTGTGAAATTTGGATCACATCTATGAACAATTCAAAACTAGAATTTAGGCATATATAGTTGTTAGTTGAAGGCATATAATTAGGAAATTTATTATGGTTTAATAAAAAATTTTAGTATATGTTGTCATTTTTGACAAGTTTGAAAGAAAATTATGCAATTTCAAGTGAATAAAGCTAGAAGGGTCATGCAATTTGGGAAAAGAAAATTAAGGGAATTGGCAATTTTTTGTGAATAAAGAATCACTCAGTCATTCCTATATATATAAGTTTTATCCTCTATTAATTTGAAAGTTTTTAGATGCTCTAAGCAATGCTAGGATAAATCAGGCTTTGGCTAATTGACAAGTTTTACACAAAAATTATATTTTAAGTTATTTTTTGTATTTAATATTTTAAAATTCAAGTCATTTAAAATGAATCCTTATCAATTTAATTAATAAGCTAATTTTAATTATGATATGATATCACAAGAATATGGTATGATATCACAAGGGCGGAACCAGCACAACAAACCAAAAAAAGGCAACAAAAATACAAAAACCAGGCAATCACAGATAGCTAACCAGCCAAGCAAGAGAGCCAAACAGCTGAAGGACCAAAAAACCAGTAGCAAGTATAGCTCAAAGACAAGAATAGATAACAAAAATAGTGAAGGAGACAGAACAGCAGAACACTCTGAGAAAGGAATGAAAGCAGAGAGAACAATAACAACAAAAGGAGACGAGAAGGTCGACACCAACGCACATATCATCCCCAGAAAAACTAGTAGCGCTCAGCAAAGAAGAAGGAAAAGGCCATGGTGAGAATGAAAACCGGGAGGAGACATAGCAGCCACAACAAAAGAACACAGGAAAAGTAGACAAAAAATGAGCCGCAGATAGAAAAAACCAAGCAGAAAAAGTAGAGAATTAAACATTAATAATCAGCAAATCATTGACTCTATCAACATCAACGCAGCAAAGGAAAAAAAACCAAGACAGCAGAGAAAAAAAAAACCAACATCAATAGGATCATGGCAGCAAAGAGAGAAAACAAGACATGGAAAGGCTAAAGCAAACAAAACCAAAACAAAAACCTTAAGCTTTGGGCCTTAAAGATCGAAATTGCAGAGGAAATGGAGAGTTTGGAAAGAAGTTGCAGTCGGCATATCAGAGCAAAGCAAGCTTCAGCCGATAAAGGAGCTTCAACCGTCATTCGGCATGGAAAGAGGGGTAAGGGTCAAGGGCTTCCGATGAGAGGGGGATTTGACTAAAAATTAGGGATTTGGGATTTGGGGATCTGACTTCAGCAATATATTTTAGAATGTTTAATTTTGCGTTAGACCATAGTCTTTAGAGAATGTTGAATCGGTGGTGAAGTTGGTAAAGGCATATTTAATTTTTTATCACACACAAGTTTAAGTCCTTATATCAACAGTATTTAAATATTTTATATTTTATTAATAATAATAAACTTTTGTTATATTCATATTAAACTTTATTGTATAAACTACAAAGATTACAAAAATAATATCTTTAGATAATCATAATATATTAGACATTAATGTATAATATAATATATTTAATATTATTAATTGTAAATAAAATCAATATCACTTTATTGTGTATATATGAAATAACACAAATTATATGTAACATAAAATGTTATATATTACACAGTTTGTATAAATAACAACTAACGATAACTAATATGTTATAAAAATTAAGGAGATAATTAATAAAATTAATTATTAATTGTAGTTATATAACTTGAAATTTACTATAAGTTAAGTAATGCTTATGTATAAATTAAATATATGTATATTATAAGTTTAACCCTAAACATTACTATATATAACTATAATAATTATAACATATTAATACGTAGAATATTTACTATCATATATTAATATTAACATTAAGTTATATCATTTAAAATATATATAACTTGTAATTTCATATTAATATAGGTTTATAAATATATATATAGTTAATATTAAATTTCTATAATTATCATTTGTATAAGTACATATAACAAACTAATTAATATATTTTAAGTATATTATTAATTAATTAGTTTACTATCATTTTTCTTTGTAATTTATATTAACTAATATTAGTACATCAAGTACTATTAATTTTGTATAACTTATATATATAGTTATATGTTTATAAATACCCATGATTTCAATTATTAAAATTATAATATGAAACTAATGGCAAAGGATGACACACTTAAAGTAGTATTAGAATTACCCAATATGAATATGATCAATGTAAAGCATGATGTTGTAATGTTATATATAATTGCAAAATTTGTATAATTAATGACTAATTGTAAACAATATATATGTTATGAAAACTAAAGTTGTCAAACCCTGCTTTGTAAAATAATTATAATGTCATTCACATGCTCGATAGAATGTTTGTATATTTAGGAAGTTTAAAAAATCGTTAAAAGACGATATTGCCCCTAATGGTACCATTGAGTTGATTAAGCCTCGAACTAGTTCAAATAGGAATTTTAAGGTGAAATTAAGAGTTTCACAGTTCAGGGATGACTCAAAATGGTAATTCGGAGTTCGAGGATCAATTCAGAGTCAAATCAAAATTTTCACTATCTAGGGGCAAAATCGTAATTTTTTCACCCACGGAAAAATTTTGAGATTTTGAGAGAATTTAGATCACATTTGATAAATTGGAGAATGGTATGAGTATAAGGGATGAAAAATATGTCTATGGGCAATTTTTCAATTTTTGGGGTAAAAACGTAATTTTTCACTTTACGAGGGCAAAAGTGTAATTTTTAAAAATTTGCTCCACCAAAACTTTAGAAAAGTCTAGAAATTTTATGGAAGACATGGATAAGTGAAGAGGATTGAGTGGTAGAAAAAGAAAGTCAAAAAGATGGCTAGAAAAAAATAAAATAATAAAATATTCAAAAGGTAAATAAAATAATAATATTTTATTAAGCCTATTAAAAGGCTTGAAAATTCCAGAATTCTTCATTGGGA
>NC_030859.1:7045943-7050805 GCF_000208745.1 Theobroma cacao
GGACCTTCATTTGGACTCGAATCGGTAAAAGCTGTAGGTTTCCAGCTTCCGATGCATTTTGGATAGATATGGGCCCACGTGTCACTGTAAAAGAAATTTTATGCTTTGGTTATTTGCTTTATAGTATATATGAATATAATTATCTTTTACGCTATAAGAATTATGTACCGATAGTTTTATGAAAATTATTTTACAAGAAAATAGTTTATTTTATTGAATATTTTTATCATATTCAAATGGTCAAATTTTCACTTCAAATGAACGTTTTAGATACTTAATTTTTTTTCTCATTAAGTATATATTTTCGGCTTACCTACTACATTTTTAGCAAGTTTCGAGGTTTTCGACAGAAATGACGAAAATGCCCCTGTGAGCAAAAAAAAAATAAAATGTTATGTTATGATTTGAAAATAATTTGTAATCCTTCGTATTTTGATTATTTGATAACTATTGCTCATCCGGGAAGTGCGAAAGCTGATACGAAAGGCCTTGCGAGGTTTCGATCGACGTTCGGGGTGAAGAATGTTTGTCCAGGCTTCGCAGCGGTTGTCACGAGCCCGATGGAGAGTCGGGTCGTGACAATTTATGTCTAAGAAGACCAGTCTATCTTAAATTAATTCAAGTGTTTTATTCAAATACAACTACTATGTATCAAGGAGATAATGATGAAAACATTAAGGACCACAATGATTCATTTGTTACATTGGTTGATGGAAAGGAGATCATCATCACACTAACACTGTTGTAAAAATTGTTGAAGCTGAAACTAATCAGAAGTGATTCTATCAGTAAGATAAATGAAGAAAACAAAATCTTAGAAAATGACTTAAAAGTTGAATTTTTTATTGGCCCAGTCACATCAGCAAAGAATCCGAAAAGCACAATAAGACTAAATGCAAATGACAAAATTTTGCATTTGGTAGTTTCACAAACGCTAAGACCGTTTAATCATAAGAGCAATGTAGTAATAGCTGAAGACATGTGGTTTATGCATCATATCAAGAAGTGTACTCCAATAGATCTAGCATGATTCATTTACAAAGACATGGAGTCAATATCCAAAGAAGGAAAAACAATCTACCTTATGAAATGATCATCTTAGATATTTTGAATAAGAAGAAGGTTAATATTTCATTGGACAAGCCAATAATGGCTAAGAAAGTCAACAATATTGATCAATGAGCAACTGAAAAAATTGGCTTTGAATATTGTGTTGTCAAGAATGAATGGAAAAGGAAGAGTATTCAATTGAAAAATAAAGTTAGAGGGAAAGAAACATAAGCGGGAAGTTAAAAAAGAAAAACCTGTTCAAGTAGGAAGTCAAAAAGAAAAATCTGTAGAAGTCCACTTTGAAACAGAATTCGAGATGTTTAAGCTACCAATGGATCCATCATTTCCTTATGAACTTCCTCCAAGGGCAAATGAAGGTCCATTTGGACTACCTAGTATAGAGAACATGCCTAAAAGTGCACACTACTTCTTCTATGTTGAAACGGCAGTCAAGAACAAAGTTGGCTAGAAAAGTTTGATCAAATCAACAAAAAGAATGATGCAATAACAGAAAACTACATTAAAAAATTTGACAAAAATTTAATTTAGCTTCGAAGCAAAATGGTTCCACTATCTAAAAATCAGAATCAATTGTCCCAAAATCAGAAAACTCTATATGATCAGCTCAAAAAGACATGACCTTAACCTAAAACTTAGCTCTGATCCAAGTTCAGAATCTCCTAAAAGGTTGCATTGCACAACATTTACGTACATTTTGTTTTATGCTAATATGATTGTATTGCAAATGATCCTATATTCCTCTTAATTAATGAAACATCTTCTTGATCATATTTCTTTATGTTAATATCTCTATCTATTAATTAATGATTGATTGAACTTACTTGCCATGAATATTTCTATGATCTTATCCTTAAATGTTCATTGATAATTATACTTACCTTGTGCTACTAATACTTTATTTTTTTTATGAGTTTTTCCTCTTTTATTCCAATACCTTATTTACTATTCCTTTTTTATATAACAAAAAAGGAGAGAAATAGTGAGTAAATTTATGCTTAAATTCTCATTCATATTGGATGGATTTTCAAAATGGTTTTTTAAAAATGCTTTCAAACTTAAATGCAAATCTTTCTAAAAAGGCACAAATTTAGGGGGGAGCATTACTTGAGAAAAGTACTTTAAAATATTGATCATATTTTCAGGGGGAGTTTTTCTTCAATGAGCAAATATAACTCTTAATTTTATCATATCAAAAAGGAAAATATTGTTAACTTTTATTCTTGTTTTGATATGACAAAACTGATTGAACTCAATGAGCTTTGAAAGTGAAAAATATTTTTAAGTATGAAGAAAATCCTCAAAGAATTGTTAAAGCTGAACTTAATAGAAATCCTCAAAGTATTGAAATGCTTTAATTGTTTGAACATATTTTTAATATGGATGATCATGTTCTTAATTTTCTCAAAAGTCTCTTGTTTTCAAAATTAAATGTGCCAGCCCAAGGATCAAGTTTTCAAAAGATATGACTTAATTCTTAAATGAAAAAGAAGCAAAATATATTTCTTTGATTACGGGAAGAATCAATTCAAGAGAAGAAGAGGTTTGTTCTCAAGCAAAGATCAATAGTGAAAAATCGATTTTGAGAAAATGAAAAGTCGGTTCTTGGAAGATTAAAGCTTTAAGATTTGTGAAGAACTGACACTTTAGAGACAAAGAATTAATTTTGGAGAAACAAAATGCAAAAGAAGAAAAACAAAGAAGAAAGAATCGATTCCATAAAGAGAAGGAGTCAGTTCTTAAAGCACCAAAACTACAACTCAGAAACTTAGTGACCAAGAAAGGCATGGCACAACTAGACAAAAGCAAAGCAGCAAAAATCAAGCTTGAATTCAAATTTCAGCGCTAGTTCACAATGAAAGATCGACACCTTGAGGCAAAAGAATTGATTCTCCAAAATTACAAAGTTGTCTCCTTTACACCTATCTGTAAAAGAATTGACAACTTGAAATGGAAGAATCAATTCTTCAGAGACAATGTAAAACCGGACCCTATAAACACATGTCATGACATACATGCACTGAGTAGCATGTTATTACGCTAGGAAAGTCCTAAGAATAGACAAAACCCGGTATTGTACCTAACGGTACACTTGAGTTGATTTAATCTCGAACTAGTTCAAATAGGAATCGTAGGATGACATTTAATATTTTACAATCTAGGAATGACTAAAAATGATTGTTTGGAGTTCGATGGTTCATTTGGGGTAAAATTGGAAATTTTGATGTTTAGGGGTAAAATCGTAATTTTGCCACCCGTGGACAAAATTTAAGATTTTGAGAGAATTTAGATCAAATTTGACAAATTAGGGGATGGTATGAGTATAAGGGATGAAAAATATGTCTATGGGCAATTTTTCAGTTTTTTGGGTAAAAATGTAATTTTTCACTTTTACGGGGGCAAAAGTGTAAATTTCAAAAATTACTCCACCAAGACTTTGGATAAGTCTGAGAATTTTATCTAAGCTATGGATATGTGGGACAAGCGTATGGTGAAATTTTGGAAACAAATGGATGAAATTTTAAAAACGGGCCAATGGGAAAGTGACACATGACACTTTTTAATGATTTAATATTATTTTAATGAAAAGTCAGCCCATTTAAACCCCATATTAAGTGCTAGCCGGCAATAAGGAAAGAACAAGAGAGGAAATAGAGAGGAAAGGAAGAAAAGAGAAAAACAAAGGAAAACTAGAAAATTCAAAGGGGAAATCGCGTTTTTCGTCCGTTTACGCGTCTAACGATAAGATTTTTTGATTTTAGCTTGATTCCTACCTTTCCTATGCCTTTATTTCCATTGAGCATGCTTGAGGAGAGAGATCAAAAAGTGAAACCAAGGGCTGGCCGAAATTCTAGGGGAGAGATTTTGGAATTTTTAGGTTTTGATTTTTAGTTAAATTGGTAGTTTTAGTTAGTTAAATGTGTATAGAAATTAAATTGAGCACGAAAGCATGAAATTTTCACAATACCCTCCCTTGGCTGAATATGCATTGATGTACAATGATGATGAACTGATTTTTATTCTAAGAGAAATGAAGAGAAAATGATGAAAAATGGTTAAATGTGATTAAAAAACAAAGTGAAAAAATAACCGAGTAAATGTCTAATTTTTGACCGAATTTTCCAAGGAGGAAAGTGAGCTAATTTTGGTGATTTTAGAAGGTTATTGGCTGATATTTAATGGTTAAAAATGTTGTAGAGAAAATGGGACAATTTAGAGCTAAAATGGAGCGCGTTAGCAATTTAACGGGTAAAGTGCCAAAAATAGGTTAATACGCGTTTAAGCTGTTTTAGGCTATTGCATTTCATACCATGCATTAGTATAGGATTTAAGTAAATTATATAGAGATTTAACATCAATGTGGTGAATTGGGTAAAATTTGCAATGTGTGTAGGAGGAGAGCCTTCTGGTAAAGGCAAAGAAGTCGTACCCGACGAACAGTGATCGGGGCATCTAAAAATCAGTTAATTTGTACAAACGGTGAGTAAACCTATTATGTCACGACCTGAAACTCCCATCGAGCTCGTGACAACAGTCGCGACGTCCCGATAGACACTCATTACCCCGAATGCCGATCAAAACCCCGCAAGGCTTAGCATCAGCTTCCGCATCTCCCTAGTGAGCGACAGTTATTAAATCTCACATTTCAAAAAAATCATAAGTCATTTCCAAATCAATACAATAAAATATTACTTTCTGGCTCATAAGGGCATTTTCATCATTTTTCTTCGAAAATACCGAAACTCACCAAAAACATGGTGTAAAAGCTAAATATATTCATACATACTTTAAAT
>NC_030859.1:7053025-7065807 GCF_000208745.1 Theobroma cacao
ACCACTCAATCCTCTTCACTTATCCATGTCTTCCATGAAATTTTTAGACTTTTCCAAAGTTTTGGTAGAGCAAATTTTAAAAATTACACTTTTACCCCCGTAAAGTGAAAAATTACATTTTTACCCCAAAAACTGAAAAATTGTCCGTAGACATATTTTTCATCCCTTATACTCATACCATTCTCCAATTTGTCAAATGTGATCTAAAATCTCTCAAAATCTCAAATTTTGTCTGCGATTGGAAAAATTACGATTTTGCCCCTACACTCTAGAAATCATCGAAATTAAACTTTTTCACATCTAAACCTCAAATCATACTCCAATAAGTCAAATGGACCAAAAAAAATCTTTTCTAAAAATTCTCATTTTATTCTCAAGTGGCAAATGACCATTTTACCCTTGGATAGTGAAAATTCCGGTTTGACTCCAAATTGATCATCAAACTCCGAATTACCATTTTGAGTCATCCCTGAACTGTGAAACTCTTAATTTCACCTTAAAATTCTTATTTGAATTAGTTCGAGAATTAATCGACTTAATGATACCATTAGGGGCAATATCGTCTTTTAATGATTCCTCGAACTTCCTAAATATGCAAACATTCTATTGAGTATGTAAATGACGTCGTAATTATTTTATAGAACAGGGTTTGACAAAATTACTTTTACAGTGACACGTGGGCCCCCAACTGACTAAGAAGATGTAGAGCTACGAACTCTTACTTTCTAGGATGTAACTCCGAGATTAATTCTCATCTTAATCAACTTTCAACAAATTGTCCTGAGCTTGAAAAATGGATAGGAAGAGGGGTGAGATTATGATTACATAATCCCAGTGAGTAAACAATTACCATCAAAAGCATCTAAAGCCGAGTAGATGGAGACAATATAAAAAAAAAGTTATATTTCAATAATGTTCATAACGCAAAATTCGTTTCGATCTATACCAAACAATTTCTTTTCATCAAAATTTCCCTGGCTTATGAGTTTCTTAAACTTGACCCCTGCCAGAATCATTCTCGCAAGTACCTTCGTCAAGGTATCCCACTGAGATCGCCAAGGCTGTTTAATGACCTATACCCATAAACATGTTTCCACATCTGACACACAACCGTTCCTTGACGTTGGCTGAGTCTCACTCTCACGTGGTGGCCCGAACGTGAGGTGCACTCAAATCATACCTCAGGAGATACTTCACCCAATATCTCCCCCCGAAGGTAAGTATATAATTGAGTTACCGTGCCCCTCTCATAGGCAGTCCACGAAAACCCCCACCACTACAGTGACCGTTTAATATACCACCAGACCCATAAAAATTCCAGTAACATAGTATGGCGAATAAAATATAATCCAGTCTACCAAGACCAATCCAAAACTGTTCATATATTTCATGCCAACCCCAAAAATTTAGCCATCATGCTACCATAGTGTCATAAGCCACAATTTCAATAACATATAAAATCATAAATTTCAACACAGTCTCCATATACTCAATTTTCCCAAAACAATATTTGATTTCAAAATCAGTATAAATCTCATTTTTATTAAAAAATATTTTAATTGGAAAACATAATATTTTATAATTTAAACTCACCATTCAATAAAAGCATCAAACAAGTATAATAACTCTAGATATTTAAGACGATAAATCGTCCACTCACTGTATTAGGAGTAGAAATACTCCTATTTTCAGTCTGAGACTATAGTCCTTTGCCCGCATCTAATGGCTCACCACCTAGCCATAATCCATGACACATATTCCAATTAAATTGTGTCTAACAGTCATAAGCTATTTCAGGCTCGATATATATGCATGATATGAAATGAAAAATGCACGGGTAGCCATCTAGACCCGGTATTGGCCTAAGTCGATTTTTCATCCGATAAATTGGCCAATGCGTCCAATTTCACTCCAACTTGCTCCATTTCTTTTCCAATCCCTCAATTCACCAAGCACAACTAATTAACACACAATTAGGCAAAATTTATCTTCACTTTTCTTCTTGGAACTTTCGGCCAACAATGGTACACTAACTCCGTGATTTTTCCTACTTAATTTTCTCTCCATAATTCATTAATTCCTACACCAAAAACTATTATTTCTTAATCAAATCACCTAGAATAACATCCCATTCTTCCTCATTATTCACTTAGAGAATTCGGCTATTGATGGGCACCAAACCTTTGGTGGTTTTCTTCACTTGTTTTCATGCTACACATCATTAATCACCTAAAAACACTAACATACCTAAAAATCAAACCAATCCAAGATCATTCTCTCTCCATACCCATTTTGACCAGCCATGAATTCATCATGAAAACATGTAATTTAACCATGGAAATTAAGGGAAAATGCATGGGTAAGGTAAATCACTAGCAAAATCAAAGAAATTTTACCTTTGCTTGATCAAATCCTTGAATTCCAACACTTTCTCTTTGATTTTTCCCACCTAGGGTTTGTTCTTCCTTGGTTTCTCTTCTCTTCTGGTTTGGCTGATCACTATGGGAGAAATAGGCTGATTTTTTTCCTTTTTATAAAGAGATAATAAAATAATAAAAACATGACACATGGCATTTCCTTATTGGTTCAAATTTTAAATATTTGACTTTTAATTCTTTAATTCTCCACCACACATTTCTCATGTTTATCCATTTACATGATGAATAAAATCCCTTGGTCTTGACAAGTGTCGAGATGAAAATTTATCGATTTGCCCTCGAGGTGGCAAAATTACCATTTCACCCTTATACTCTAAATTATACCGAAATTAAAATTTTTCACTTCTAAACTTCAAATCATACTCCAATACTCAAATCATACTCCAATAAGTCAAATGGACCAAAAAAATATTTTCTAAAAATTCTCATTTTGTCCCCAAGTGACAAATGACCATTTTACCCCTATATAGTAAAAATTTCGGTTTGACTCCAAATTGATCCTCGAACTCCAAATTACCATTTTGAGTCATCCATGAACTGTGAAACTCTTAATTTCACCTTAAAATTCCTATTTGAACTAGTTCGAGGCTTAATCGACTTAATGGTACCATTAGAGGGAATATCGTCTTTTAACGATTCCTCGAACTTTCTAAATATGCAAACATTCTATTGAGCATGTAAATGACGTCGTAATTATTTTATAGAATAGGTTTTGACATATTATTATTGTAAATTATCTAGAGTTTATTTTTAAATGCTCTTTATGTATTTTATGAAATGAAAACGAGATTAAAACGAGATTTTTGATGTTTTAGAAATAAATGTGACAAATAAAAATATATTGTGTTGATTATGAAATTAAGTAATTGGAGGCCGCAAGTTATTTTGAAATATATATTTTCCTATGAATGGCTTATGAAATATGAGTATATGTGGCTATATTTGATAAATTGCATTGGGAATTTATGCAAGCTGTTTTTACTATACAGGCTGGGTAAATAAATAAAAGCCACGTTATACTGTCGAAATTTTATTAAAATTGGTGGGTTTAGTCACTGCAGTGACGGGTTTTCATGGACTACCTATTAGAGGGGCACGGTAAACCCGGTTACATAATTACTTCGGTTGTAGAGGCGATGAGGGTAACGCATGGGGTAATATTAAAGCTCACTTCACGTCGAACCCCCACGTGAATGTGTAACTCGGCCAACGCCAAGGAACAGCTTGTTTTAAAAATAAAAATGTGTTTCATATGTAAATATCATAACTACCTTGGTGGACTCGGTTAGATGCCTCGGCCAAGGTATCCCCGAGGATTAGTTTTGGCTTGAGCCTTGTTTTAATAAAAGTCATAAGCCTTAACAACTATTTTGGTAAATTACAAATATTTTATGATTAAGGAATAAATTAAAAACCTTATGAAATGGTTTGTAATTTGTTGTTTAAACTTGCCTCCATGTTACTCGTCTTTAGATATATATGACAATGTCTGTTTACTCATTGGGATTGCAAAATCTCACCCACCTCCTTTCCAAACATTTCAGGTCTGTGGTAGCTTGTAGATACCCTATTTTGTCAAGGATTCCAGTTGACATCTCTACCTCACAAACAGTAGGTTACTATCACCAGTACTTGGTGTATTCATGGGCCATTTGTCATTGTAATTATTATTGTACATTATAACTTTGTAAATTATTGTATGTATGAATTTATTTTACTTACACGTGTTTCTATAAATATTGGTTTATATAAAAATAGTATATTTTTGCCTTTTGATTTACTTGAGCCGGAAATGACTGGTAATTGTTTAAAACGGAATGTTTAAAAATGATTGTTCACAGAAAAGGCAAGAAACTGATATGTAAGCCTTGCAGGGTTTCGATTGGCATTCCGGGCAATGAGTGTCAATCGGGACGTCGCGGCGGTTGTCATGTGCCCGAAGAAGGTTCTGGGTCGTGACAGACAAAAAGTTACAAATTTTGTGAAGACCAACAACTCAACTATAAAGAACCAATTCTACAATAAAGATAGAATTTTGCAAGCCAGCTTGATCGTATAAGAAATGATTCAAAATTTACTCCAACGGGCAGAAAATCTCAAAGGCTATAAATATACATTTTGAGGATGTTAAAAAAAAGAGAAAAAGGGATTTTGAAAGATTTTGAATTATCCTTGAAGAGGAAAAGAGCGAAAAAAGGAGAAACAACTATGACCAGAAAGTCCTTATCTTTTAGCAAACAAAAAGCCTAAAGTTTTCATTTTTATTCTTCAACTAATCCTTCTTGAGCTGAGACCTTCATTGATCATCTTTATTTTTGTGAAAGCTCTCACCTTTCTAAACTCAAACTTCGTTATCAACTTTTCTAAAGGTTTTTAATTTGTGGTTTACTAGAATGTACTATTGTATGGTTATACCTCTAAGTAAAAGGTAAAAAGGTTGTGCCTAATCCTTTAACAAGCTTCTTCTTGTGTAAAGGTTGTGCTTTAACCTGAAAAGATAGTGTTTTGTTAGAGGTTATGCCTGATCATACAAAAAGCAAGTTGCAAAGGTTACACATGATCATGCTAAAGGCATGTTGTAAAGGTAATGCTTGACCTTGTTGAAAAGGCAAGCTGATAGTGGATTCAAACTCCTTGTACTATCAAAGGAGAGAACGTAGGCATTAGAAGGCTGAACCTCTATAAATATTCAACTAAGTCTTTTCTTACTTTGCTACTCTTTGTTCATTAAGTTTATACTCTATTTTATTGTTTTATTCTTTCACAATTGAACTAATTTTTGAAAAAAAAAAGAAATTTTTACTTAACAACCAATTAACCCCCTCTTAGTCGTTTTATTTTAAGATTACCATTTTTTGACATATAATTTAAATTCAAAATAAATGGTTAAGGTATTCAAAATCGAGTGTTCACCCTATTTACATCAATCAAATTTGAATATTTATCCTATCTACATTTAAATTTAAATTACATCAACCACTAAAAAGTTTGAAATCGACAAGATTTTTTAAGGGTTCGTAAACACTTTTACCCCTAGTATATATACAAGTTAGCTCTCCTATTTGTTGGGCTAGTTTGTTCACCTACCTTTGTTGTTACCCTACTTGAGCTGTTGATTTGCCTAGTTTGAACACTTGGTTTGTGACATATTTCCCTCTCAATTAGGCAACACCCTCGTTGTCTTATGGAAGAGTCTCACCTTATCTTGGAATTATCGTAAATCCTCTATCAATTCCTATCTCATCTTGCTCTCTTGCAATCCTTCTTATTTTCTAAGATATTAGTGCCTCAATTTATAGTTATTTTACCTCAACACCCTATCGACCAACACTTGCTCACCTCTTATTTGTATGCTGCCTTGACTCTTATTGACACCCTATGGCACACCCCTCAAGTGAGATCGTACTCATCTGCATGGTAGAGTTTTAACATACTATGGTGGAACATTTGATGGACCTTTTGTTTGGGGAGCAACTCCAACTTATATGCGACCTTGTCAATCTTCTTCAACATTTTGTAAGGCCTATCATACCATCAAACCAAACCCTTGTGAAACCCCTTGGATCTTAATTCTAGAAGCAACTTCACCATGAAAAGGTCTTTCACTATGAATTAATTGCAACTTTTGTTGAGACCAATCTTTCACTTCTTGGCTCACTTGATAGCTTTGTGGAGATATATGTGAACCATGTCCTTTTGCTTTTGCTAAGCTCAGGCACACTTTTACACCACCAGTATCAGGACTGTTAACTTTAAAATTATTATAGTTTTGATTATAATAAAATGATCCTAATTTGCTCGAATATTATTTGAGTGATTCTTGACAAGTCATTGAAATGATTTAATTCTCGTACACTTGTTCTTACATGATGACAAGCTTGTTTATCTTAGTTGTGTAAATTCTTGAAGTCATTGAATTTTCACTTGCTTAATAAATGTCTACAAGCTTGAATGACTTAATTGTATAAATGTTAAATTTGCTTGAAAGATTTCTATTTATGATCCCTCTAACATTCATCTTTGAGATGTTAAAGTTACAAGATAGATTCACAAGTGTTGTAGCATATCTTAAAACTTTCAAAAATGGTTGATCTTCACAATACCAAGGTTGTTTTCAAGCCATGAAGTTCTCTCTCAACTCAACATTTGATCACAAGGAAGATATGGCCAAAGCTATGTGCTAAAATGTCAAGCACTCTTGAAGAAATAAAGCTTCAATTGATCCTAGAGTAAGGCAAGTCAATCTTATGCCAGAAAGGGAGAGAACAAGTAAAAAAACTTGAAAAAAACACAACCATAGTCGACTCCATAAAGCCTATAATCGATCTTGGAACAATACCATAGTTGACCTTGAAATAGTGCCACTCAACCTTTCAAGCTTTAATGAGAAAAATACAAGCTGTTTGGAAGAGAAATGACAAGAGAACTTTTATACTCGACTATTGATAATAGACACAAAATTCAAAAGCAAAACAGCTAGTTTCTTATTTTAATCACCTCTAACGACTCCAAGACTTCTTCAACTATAATAAGGACTATTTTGAAGCATTTCAAAGTGAGGGAGAAGAAAGAAAAATGGCCAAACTTTTGAAATCCATTATCTTGAAAAGAAACAAGAGAAAACCAAGCAAAATCAAGCCTATTTGAGCTTAACCCTTCTTTGTGCTTTCACTTTAATCTTTATATCTTATCATTATACCCATTGTTATGCATTCTTCCTCATTATACCAAACTAGCAAAATCCACCTTTTAAAGGCATTCTTGCTATTCTTTGTAAAGGTTCTAACTCAATTTTTGAAAAGTTAATGTGGGTTTGTCGTAAGTCCATTAAAAACCATGGGTTTGTCGTGAACTCGTTGAAAACCATGGGTTTGTGGTTGAACCCGTTAAAAAGCATGGGTTTCACTTGATCTCAGTAAAAAGCATTGTGAGGTGGGTTTCGCTTAATCTCATGAAAAAGATTTGTAAGGGTTATGGTTGATCCTGAAAAAAGCCATTGTGAGAGTTTCGCTTGATCTTGTAAAAAGCTCATTTCCATTAGTGGATTTGAAATTCCTTGGTGATCTAAAGGAAAAGATGTAAGCATTTGAGAAAAGTGAACCTCTATAAAATTCTTGTGTTTTTTGTTTTTTTGCCTTGATTTGTTGCATTTCATTTCAAGAAAACCTATTTCATAAATTGCTTGTGTTTTAATTTATATTTTCACAAGGTGATTTGTCTCTTTGATAAATCTTTTCAAACCATTATCACTTGTCTATCTCTTGTTGAAAAGATTTCTTGAAATGTTTTTCTCAAAGTTGCTTTTATTTGATTTATATTTGAAGAATGTTTTAAACATTTCAAAGTGATCATTTACCTATGTTTGATTGAGTAGCTTTGATTAAAGCTTGCATGTGCATCAAGGTTTTTGTTGAAATTCCTCTTATAAGTTTTCAAAAATGAGTTCTCTAGTCTAGGGTCGATCCTTAAGTTTTAATAGTTGACCACGAGTTTGTCTGAAAGACATTGAAGTTGGTTTGTTAAAAGAACTACAACAATAGTCGACTAGAGTAAATTGTTTTACACTTCCCAAAATTTTTAAAATCCAATTCACCCCCTTCTTAGATATTCTTGTTGCTTTATTCGTTGAGCAAACATTCTAACAGAGCCATTGTATCTTGTTGTAATAGCATTAACAACATGTTTGGTATGAGGAATCGCTAAGCCACTCCCTCATATCCCCAAGGAACATTTGTTCCTTCATTTGATTGCCAAATGGGGTGGAAAATATGTCACGACCCGGTACTCCCCTAGAGCCCAAACAATCGCCGCGGTGTCCCGGTAGACACTTATTACCCGGAATGTCAACCCGAAACCCAGCAAGGCTTTACTATCAGTTTCTCTGTTCCCTTGTGAGCAACCATTGTCAAATATCGTGTTCTAAAAGATTTTAAGCTATTTCCAACTTTAAACAAATAAAATATTAATTTTTCGTCTCACAGGGGTATTTTGGTCATTTTTCTCAAAAATTTTGAAACTGGCTAAAACGTAATATACAAGTACAAAACACATAATTCATATTCAAAATGAGTTTAAAAGTCTAAATCTTCATTTAAAATGAAATTATGGTTATTTGAATATAATAAGAAAATAAAATAAATATTAAGTAAAATATTCTATTTTCTTATAAAACATTATTTATAGAGTTATACGTGAATAATTTTTTATACCGTAAAAGCTAAATAAATTTATACATACTTAAATACAGTAAGCCAAAATATTTAATTTAATTTACAATAACAAGAGTACCCCCAAATAAACAAAAGCAAAGAGGACTATGAACCTACGGTTTGGAAAATGCAGATCCCACTGTAATCTTCGATGAGATCAGCTATCTACAGTCTATACTGAACCTGAAATTGGTGGAAATGAGGGTGGTGAGATTATAAAATCCCAATGAGTAAACAGACATCATCATAAACATCTAGAGTTGAGTACATGGAGACAATAAAGTAAATCATCATAAACTGGGTTATACAATTAGAACACATCTCGTTCAAAATACGTAAAAAGGCTTATGAATCTCATAAAAATCTAGGCTTGTGCCATAAATCCATTCTCGGGGACACCTTGGCCGAGGCATCCTACCGAGACCGCCAAGGCTATTAAAATTCACATTTCACATAAATCATGTTTTTGTTTTGAAAACATAGCCGTTCCTTGGCGTTGGCTGAGTTCCCCTTCACGTGGTGGTTTGGCGTGAAGTGAACCCTAAGCTTTACCCCAGGAGATACCCTACGCGCCTCTCCGTTCGAGGTAAGAATATAATGGGGTTTACCGTGCCCCTCTAAAAGGCTGGTCCACAGAAACCCCCTACTGCAGTGATTAATTAATATATAATCCACCATATAATAAAACTCAATAACATGATATGGCAATTTTGTAATTCGTAGTTTTTCAAGGTAACCAAACAATTCGCATTTCAATACAATTGCCAACTAGCCAATCATGCTCGATTTATCATAAGCCAGTTAATTTAAACAATCAAATTGCCACAATTAACAGTCTCCGTGTACTCTATTTTTCAAAATCACTATTAATTTCAAAACAATTTATAATTTAATTTCATTGAAACTCATTTATTCATAAAACATGAAAATTTATCTTTTTAAATTCCTTTTTCCATAGAATTCATGAAAGCATCTAAAAACCACCCTAGATAATTAAAATGACAGTAAGTTTACTCACAATGTCTAGAATGCAGACTTTCGAAGCACTCTGTCTACTGGTCCTCGGATGCAATTTCCTTGCCTTTATCGGAGGACTCACCACCTTGACACAGTACAAAATCGAGAGTTTCACCAAGTTGGTACTAAATCAAAATTAAACTAATTTAGACTACCAATGCATGATATGGAATGCAAAAATGCACTGGTAACTATCTAAACCCGGTATTGGCCTAATTCGTCTTATCACCCGATTAAATTCCTAACGGGTCCGTTTAAACTCCAATTTAATTCTTTTCAGTTTCTATACCTCAATTGCACCCAAATTAACTTAATGTCCCTCAGTGTGGTGCAAATTATCAGTCCCAACAGCAAATTACGAAAATACCCCTAGTGGGTAAAAATTCGTATTTTTGCTCCGAAAATTCCCATTATTTTTCTAGGCTCATAATTCATCATTCCTTAACCAATTCTCCTAGAATAAAATCAAACTCATCCTCACTCACTACATGGTAAATTCAGCCATTAATGGTTGGGGGAGAAAATAAATTCTTTTCTTGTTGTTTTGTTTCTAAATATGCTAAACTAACTAAAAACACTAACATAAATTAAAATCAAATAAATCCAACAACTTTCTCTCTCCTAACCCATTTTTTCAGAATTGAATTCATCATGAAAACATGTAATTTAATCATGGAAAATAAAGAGAAATGCTTGGGAATAAGAAAACTCAAGCTTAATAGAAAAAATCTCACCTTTTTCACTTAATTTCCTTGAAAATTCACACTTTTTCTTTGATTTTCTCTCTCTAGGGTTTTGTTTTTTTTTTCTCTCTCTTCTTGCTGGTTTGGCCGGCCATGGGGTGGAAGATGGGCTGATTTTGTGCCTTTTAAAAAGGAAAATAATAAATTAATAAAGGCATGACACATGGCATCATGTCATTGGCCCGTTTTTAAAATTTTAAAAATTTAAACATTTTATCTCCACCACATGTTTAGTCAAGGGTCAAAGATGAAGACAAAGGAAGACCATGTGCTGGAAAAAATATCCTGGTGGTGGAAAATTACAATTTTGCCCCTGAGGTGGCAAAATTACCATTTTACCCCTATACTCCAAATTATACCGAAATTAAAATTTTTCACTTCTAAACCTCAAATCATACTTCAATAAGTCAAATTATACTCTAATAAGTCAAATGGGGTCAAAAAAATCTTTTCTAAAATTCCCATTTTGTCCCCAGGTGGCAAATGACCATTTTGCCCCTAGTTAGTGAAAATTCCGATTTGACTCCAAATTGATCCTCAAACTCCAAATTACCATTTTAAGTCATCCATGAACTGTGAAACTCTTAATCTCACCTTAAAATTCCTATTTGATCTAGTTCGAGGATTAAATAAACTTTGTTGTACCTCTAGGTACAATACCGACTTTTGTAAATTTTTCGGGACTCTCCTAGCATGCAATCATGCTATCTTCACATGTATGTCATGAATAGTTTTTTATAAGGTCGGGCTTTACAAAATAGCCATTATTAGAATGGCTATTCTTAAAAATCTTGGTTTACCCATTTCCCACCCCTATAGTATTTGTTATTCCATTCCAGATGGAATAGCCTCTAAAATTGATATGGCTAAAATAACCTTGGTAAATGTTAAAAATTAGAACCTACCTATTTAAAAGCATTCTTTTCTCCTATTTTTTTTCTTTCTCTTCCTTATTTGCCTTTCCCTTTTTTTACTCTTTAACTCCATTCCAGCTTTTTTCCTCTCTTCCACCTTCCACCTTTCTAACTTTGCTTTTCCCCACCGTCTCTCTCTTCCACTTTCCACTGTTTCATCTTTTCACTTGGTGCTTTCTTCCTCCATAATGGTGTTTCATCCTTGGTGTGCATCCTCTCTGTCAATGTGAACTCTTGCTGTGATTCTCACTATGTATTTTTTGTATTGGGATTTTTTAATTGGTATTTGACAAATTATTTTCTAATTTTTTTGAGGGTTTTGACTAGCAAAATTCCTTCACATTGCACTAAAGTTACTTGGATTAGGTGCTTGTTTAATTTTTATTAGTATATAAGTTTCGGTTAATAGTATATAACAAAAATTCCCCATTAAGCTATATTTTAGTTAATGGGTTGAATTATTATTAGGGATGTCAACAGGTAGGGTACCTGTTAATTTCGAGGTGCCCGAACTCTAACCCTATAAAAAATTAACTACTCTAACCCTATTAACGACCCAAATAATTTTAAAATTACTACCCTAACCCTAACCCTATTACATTTTTACTACTGTATAATTACTCTAACTTGTTTAAAAACCATATTAGATTAAAATATTATTAAAATCTTTTTCATAGGTACCCAATTACCTAAACTTGTATACATATACAATAATATTTCTCAACGTATTTCATAAAATTAACTACTAATTAAATTAATAAAAACAAAAATAATAAAATTTAAATTTAAATAATCAAAAACAAAAATCTTAAACATAAACTTAAATAACCAAAAATAAATATCCATACAATGATATAAACTTAAATAACTATACGTAAATATCCAAATAACAACATAAATTTAAATAACTAAACACAAAGATCCAAAGAAATAACATAAACTTAAATAACAAAAATTATAATTTTTATAAGTTATAATTTTTATAATGTTAACACAAAATAAAAAATAAATATATTTATATTTAAAGTATATATATATAAAATATTATAGTGTATATACAAAATAGTAATTATATTCTTTATAAATGAACCCAATGTATATAAAGTATAGATATTAAAAGACATTACAATTTAATCAATAATCATAATTTCATTAATTAATTTAATTACCTATATGAATTTGTCCTTAGTTACATGAAATTTTAAAAAAAATAGCTAAGTTTCAAAACTATTCTAATCTCACAACTTCTTTTTAGATAATTAAGTCTATATATTATAAATTTATATAAACAAAGGTATATATATTATTTAGTAATTAATTTATATAATAGTAATTATATTCTTTATAAATGAACATAATATATAATATAAACTGTATGTGTTAAAAGACATTACAAATTATATACTATAAAGTGTATATATATATATATATATATTACAATTAATAATTTTATAAGTTATA
>NC_030859.1:7069879-7073405 GCF_000208745.1 Theobroma cacao
AAAAATTACGAAAATGCCCCTATGAGCCAGAAAATAATATTTTATTGTTCTTATTTGAAAATGACTTATGATTTTTTTAAATGCGAGATTTTATAATTGTTGCTCACCGGGGAGATGCGAAAGTTGATGCTAAGCCTTACGGGGTTTCGATAGGCATTCGGGGTGAAAAATGTCTGTCGAGGCCTCGTGGCGGTTGTCACGGGCTCGATGGGGAGTTTTGGGTCGTGACAATTTGAATTTGAATTGAGGAAAACAATAATCAAGTTGCTAAGATCTTTACAAAAA
The DNA here is from genome assembly GCF_000208745.1 of Theobroma cacao. NCBI lineage: Eukaryota > Viridiplantae > Streptophyta > Magnoliopsida > Malvales > Malvaceae > Theobroma > Theobroma cacao. The sequence continues at coordinate 7,070,165 of NC_030859.1, forward strand.
GCATAATCCAACCTTATAGTAGAATTAGTAACATAATAATCATACTAGTTGCATACCCTTTGATTAGCATTCTTTAATTTAAAGCTCAATACTAAGACCTTACAACCTATGACCTCACAGCTCATATGTGATTAGTACCTTTAATTCAAAATTCGTTTACAAGTTTATTCTATTGCTTTATTTGCTTACTTTTTCTATGCCATATGTTTCCATTATTTTTTTATGTTATAAAATATATTAGAAAATTTATTTTTGCAGTCATGGCTTGTTTGTGTTTGAGAATAGATGTTGAAAGGCGAAAAGGATACTAGCTTTGTTTAAATTTAATATAGAGATGTGTTGTGCTGTTAGTTCGTTTTTGACTTTTGTTGCAAGCTTAAATCCCATATGCATTTAAACTAACATGCAAGTGCACATTTTGTGAACAAGTGATAAAGTGATAAGTACAAGTGTCAATCCCATGAAGAGCTGACTATAATTTTTCACTAAGTACTAAAATTAGGTTAAGGTAACCTTATCCAAGCTAACCAAAGTGTGGAAATGATTAAAAACAAACTAATTAATTAAGCTAATTATAGAAATGCAAGGTAAAATAATCTGGAAGCAGTATTTTAAAAGTCTAGGATTATGGTTTCATTCAACATTTCACTTGGATTGTTATTTCTCTAATTACTTAATTTAATAGAGGTTGATGTTAGTCTAGAATCCTAATGCATGTACAAACCTATGTTTAGGTATTTGTACAATTGCCTAGATTAATTAGGTCTCTATATATCTATAAGATTCAATTAAACTAGGTTTTTTAAGCACAATTTCTACTTAGATTATAAGTAGCATCTAGGAATATGTCTATCCTAATTGCTAATCAAAGCACTTAATTTTTAAGTAACATGAACACATATTGTCTAAACCTAGGTCTAGTCTAAACTAACTTTGTCAAATCTCATTTAGATACCACAACCATTCAATTGATGATCAAGCAATCAATGGTTAATAAATTTAGATTTGAATAAACATAAACATACCCATTCAAAATAAGTAAAAGAGCAACAAATAATCCAAGTTATATGTAGAAATCCAAGAAAATCGTAGATAAAAGCTATTTAGTTCATCATAGTTACAACAAAGTTCAATATTTCCAAAAAATAAATCATTTCTACAGTAAAAAATAAAGAAAAAAAATGAAAAACTAATGAAAAAAATGATTTGTTGCAGCTTTTGAAATCAAATCTCCTTTGATTTCCCCTCCTTTCTTCTTTTGTAGAAACCCTCTTTTTGCTCTGAAAATCTTTTCTACTCCAGCCCTCAAAAACCCACTTAAATGGCCTATTTACATCACCCATTAAAAAGCCCTAAATGAGAAAAACGTCATGTGTAGAAAATGGCCCCCTTGTGTTGGTGCCTAAACACAGAGTAACTAGTGTTGATGCCTAGGCTTAGAGTAACTAGTGCCTAGGCGCAGAGTAACTAGTGCCTAGGCACTATGCTCTTTGTCACGTGCAGTGGCTTTTGAGGGATGGCTAGTGCCTAGGAGTCAGGCTCTTTGTTTGCTGCTCTGCAGTTTGCAGCAATCCTTTAGTTTCTAATGTGATTTTAACCATGATCCAATCAAAACTGGAGTGAAGTAATAAACATGAAAATTGGATCTTTTCCTTTTAGCTTTTTAGCGGTCCAAGAATCATAGTGATCAAACTTCTGTAGCTCGAGTTGTGCTCAAAACACTATTGCATGTTTAGGAGACACCTCAAGCCATTTTGCATGGTTCATGCTCCGCTGAGCTCTTTTGCACATAAAAACCCTCAATAACATGAAATTAAAGTAAAATCACTTGAATTAACATAATTAAACATGCATGAAACTTATTAATTGAAAACATGAAAATTACCTAAATGTAATTACAAAACGCAAGAACTTAGCTCTTTTAATGCCCAAAAATAGTGCAAGATAACTCTATATGATAGAGTTATCACACCCCAAACTTAATATTTTGCTAGTCTTTGAGCAAAACTTTAAAACAAAAGAAAGAAACATGAAAGGTGAAGCCAATTATCTACAAGTCTGTTGCACTGAGTCAAAGTTCAATTTTAATTTCCTCATCAGTTATCTTATTTCCTTACTCAAAGCTAAGCATAAATATTGCTCGAGTTTACATTTCAACTCAATTGAAAGCGTGTGTTCAAATGAATTCCCATGTGTGTGTGTGTAGTTTCTTACAATGAATATCATGCCATTCGGATAGGTATATGCTTGTGCAAAATTCAAATCAATCACAAGTTTCATATGTTTGCTTTTCATCCCTCTCTCCACTAATGTAGGCTAACACTTACTCAAGGATCCTCAAGACTCTATCAAGCTTGTAATGTATGGTTAGGGTCAAGGTAGGATTTAAGAAAATATGTAGCTCAAATCACCCTAAGCACATAATCATTCGAGGACCTATAATGAGCTTTATTTTTCATTTATCCTAATCACCCTTTTTTCTTTCTTCTTCACCATTTTTTTCTCATTAAACACTTTATCTATTTTTTTTTTCATCTTTTTCTTTTCTTTTTCATTCACAATTTAACACCTCTAAACTTATTTCCTTTTATACTAGGTAGCGGGGTGAACAAAAATTTTGGGCATTTTTCTCAACAACTCCACTTTTTCTACCTTTTCTCTTCATTGCTTAGCTCAATTACACTTCCTAAAATGATCTATGTACATAGAAGTGATGGGTGTTAAAGTGGAAGTTATTCAAAGGCTAAGGTTAATTAGCTATGTGTTTAACAAAGAAAAGGAAAAAACTAGGCTCTAAAAAGGGTAACTAAGGATAATAGTGCAGCAAGGTAGGCTCGAAAAGTTCAAACGATCCAAAGATGGCCTAAGTCATTTCCCTAACTAAGTGTAGCCTAAGATTTCTGTAAAGCCCGACCTTATAAAATACTATTCATGACATACATGTGATGATATCATGATTGCATGCTAGGAGAGTCCCGAAAAATTTACAAAAGTCGGTATTGTACCTAGAGGTACAACAAAGTTTATTTAATCCTTGAACTAGATCAAATAGGAATTTTAAAGTGAGATTAAGAGTTTCACAGTTCATGGATATCTTAAAATGGTAATTTGGAGTTTGAGGATCAATTTGGAGTCAAATCGAAATTTTCACTAACTAGGGGTAAAATGGTCATTTGCCACCTAGGGACAAAATGAGAATTTTAGAAAAGATTTTAGTACCCATTGTACTTATTGGAGTATG
>NC_030859.1:7075499-7080720 GCF_000208745.1 Theobroma cacao
TACCCCTGTGAGACGAAAAATTAATATTTTATTTGTTTAAAGTTGGAAACAGCTTAAAATCTTTTAGAACACGATATTTGACAATGGTTGCTCACAAGGGAACAGAGAAACTGATAGTAAAGCCTTGCAGGGTTTCGGGTTGACATTTCGGGCAATAAGTGTCTACCGGGACACCGCGGCGGTTGTCACGGGCTCGAGGAGAGTACCGGATCGTGACAATTTCACTTCGAAAGAAACTCAAACAAATTCTAGAACTCAAGACTTTATTCAGAAATTACACTCATATAAACTTTCTCTAAATGTACACAATCATTCAAAGCAAGAAACATGTGCTTAAATTGTGGGAAAATCACATTCTATAATAATACTTAGCCAATGAATTCAACATAATGCTCAAACAATATTTACCATTAGTAAGAGCACAAGATAACAAGATAATTATTTTTCTTCATTGGATAAGTGAACAAAAAAAATGGTGCAATTAACTATAGCTAATTTTTTTTTTTCACAAAAACATGCAGCAACTTGAAACTAACAATCTAACTAAACATCAACATTCACAAACATTAAAACTCAAAAGATAAAAAGCAAAGTTTAAACCTAAACTTTCCTTCCAAACTTAAAGCTAACATTGTTCCCAATGATACTAAAAGTAAGGAAGAGAATACTCCCCTGATTTAGTTTTCCTCCTCATCATCATCAATTACGGGATAGGTAAATTAAAAGAAATTGGCACAATTAAATCTAGGCTAAGTTCTTAAAACATACAACAAATTGAATGATAAATAACTTAACTAAACTTAAAAGATAAAACCATAAATGCATAATAAAGAAAACAAAGCTTAAAAACTGAAAATCCGCCCCTTCAAAACTTAAAATTAACATTGTCCTCAATGTTAAAAAGTAAAGAAGAAAAGTCAAGAATACTCCCCTGGGTAACGGAGATCCTCTAATCTTTCTCTTCATCCTCATTATATCCAAAGTTGTTGAAAGGATTCGTTAAGGTGACAAAAACCTACATAAGACAAAGAACAAAAATAAATTAATGGGAAAATCTAAAAATATAAGTTCAAATAAAAAGAGTAACAGCTTCAAAAACTTTGGTTGCCTCTCAAGAAGGATTTCTTTATGGTCACTAGCTTGACTATGGCACCTTATTTTGAACTTCTTTATCCACAAAGTAAGGCTTACAACTTTATTTATTAACCTTGAGTGCTTCGATAAGCGTGCTAAAAATCTTAATAAGACCATAAGACAAAACCTTTAAATAAGACAAAACCTTTACCACTTTAAAGGTTTTCCACCAATGTGGTTGAAAATGCCATGATAAAATATGGAGGTGTGAATTAGAGAGTACTACTTGTTGTTCAACCTCAAAATCAAGACAACTGAGAGGTGGTGGAAAATGTTCCTCATTCGATTGCTTGGTTCGAATATGTGAAGGTGATGGCTTTAACTCAAAGATTAGTGCTTGCTCACTTGTAGGTGGAGAAATAGGCCTACCCTCGCCCTCATCAACTAAATCCACTCTATAGCAACTATCTGTAGAGGTAGGATGCTTAATTGCATTGAAAATATCAAATTCGATTATCTTTTCTCTAACTTTAAAAGTTATCTTACCTTTCTTTACATCAATGATTGCACTTGTAGGAGCCAATAATGGTCGTCTCAAGATTAGAGGAATTTTCACATCCTCTTCCATCTCAAGCACAATGAAGTCCACCGGAATGTAAAGATGCCCAACTTTAACCAACACATCCTCTGTAATCCCAACAAGGTACCTGATTATTCAGTCTGCTAATTGCAAGGTAATTGTAGTAGACTAAATCTCCTTAAATCCAAGTTTCCTGACAATAGACAAAGGCATTATAGAAACACTAGCACCTAAATCACACAATGCTTTAAAAATTTTAAAACTATCAATAATGCAAGGAATAGAAATCTCCCTAGATCCTTAAGCTTTGCTAGAAGCTTATTATGGATTATAGCACTGTACTTCTTAATAACTGCAATTGTCTCAAACTCTTATAATTTTCTTTTTTAGTTAAGATGTCTTTTAAAAACTTCACATAGCTTGGCATATTTTCCAAAGCTTCAACAAAAGGAATGTTGATGGAAGCTTCTTAAATACTTTTAAGAATTTCTATAATTGATGATCAAGCTTTTGTTTCTGAAAACGTTGAGGAAAAGGTGGTGGTGGTGGGTTTGCCTTCGTATCCTTCACTTGAATTGGCTTGTCAGCATTCTCAACCACTATCTCATTTTCAATTGACTAATCTTGATGTTCAGTCTACTTTCGACTAATTCCAACCTTTTTTCCACTCCTAAGAGTAATAGCATTGCATTATTCCTTACTTTCCCTCATAGGATTAACTTCCATGTCATTAGGTAAGGTACCTTAAAGCTTATTGTTGATAGTGTTGGCAAACTATCCAACTTGAGTTTTAAGATTTCTCAATGATGCTATCTGACTATAAATGAAGGAGTCGATCTTGGCCATGTACTGCATAAATAACTCTTCCATAGGTGGTTTTTTTTCTGGCTTTGGAGGGCTTGCTTAAAATTGAAATCTGAGAGAAAAATTAGGCCTTAGAGCTAATGAAGAACCTTGATTGTTGCTACAAGAAAATTTTGGATGATTCCTCCATTTGAGATTATAGGTGTTGGAATATGGGTTATTTTGCTGCCTATTCCCTATAAATTAAACTATCTCTGTACTGCTTAGACATAGATTACTGGCATGCTATCTCAACAAATACTCATAAACTATAAAAGGACTTTGAACTAAGTTAACACTGAAAGAATCAAGGTTTCTAGTTAGAGATGTTACCTATATTGTTAATGTCGAAATGGCATCCATCTCATGAATTCTAGCTACTCTCATATGCATTGATCTCTCTGATGGCCACTGGTAATTGGTCGATGCCATTTCCTCTAACAGGTCATACACCTCATCAATTAACTTTGTCATGAGAGCTTATCCAATAGTGGCATTGATAATGGTTTGCACCTGACCGCTCAATCCATTGTAAAACGTTTGCACTTAAAGCCATTTGGGAAAACCATGATGAGGGCAACACCTAAGCAGGTCTTTATATCTCTCCCAGGCATCGTACAACTATTTTGCATATAGCTGTATAAATGATGTGATATCATTTCTCATTTTCGCTGTCTTGGTAAAAGGACAAAATTTGGCAAAACTTATGAGCAAAGTCATCCCATGTTGTAATGGAACCAATAGAAAGCAAGTTCAACCATACCGTAGCTTTGTCATTCAATGAAAAGGGAAAAGTCTCAAACAGATTGAATCATCTATGACTCCATTGTGTTTAAAGGTGTCACATATCACCAAAAGTTTAAGATGTAGGCATTTGGATCGTCATTTGGAAGTCCCACAAACTGGATTGAAGTTTGGATCATGGTGATGATTGCCAACTTAATCTCGAAATTATTGGCTTAAATAACCAGCCTTTAAATGCTCGAAGGAAGTCCTTGTACCAATGGAATAACATAATCCCTTAAGCAACGATTCTCTTCCACTGCTTGCTCTTGGATTTGTTGCTCACCCTGTTGATCAGCCATTGTATCAGTCTAAGTAAAACTTTGTTAATTTTCTTGTCGAAGTCTTCAGAATGTTCTCTCAATCTCTAAATCAAAGATACAATCTCCAAGCTTTTTACTCTACTCATACAATGACAAAACGAACTTTGAAAAACAAAGAAAGAAAAATTCGAATTAAGACTAATCTATTGAATTTTAATATTAACAAAATAAATAAAAAACACAAATCCCCAGCAACGATGCAAAAACCTTGTTGTTGATTTAGTACATGAAAATATACGTATCGAACAAGTAATATAGACAGCAAGTCAAAAATCGTATCTCACAAAAATTTGCTCTTAATTGTTCATTAAGTACTAAAATTATGACAAATCAATCCTATTCAAGTAACTCGATTTTATAGACAATTAAATAAAATTAAATTCAATCAAAAACTAAACTATTAATAAAAACTAAAAATTCACCAGAGAAAGGTAATAAATTAAAACCTAGGATTATGTGTTCATTCAACACTTCAGCTGACATCTCTTTTTCTCAATATTTACATTCATAGGTTGTTTTGCTAACCTAGAATCCAAACTTATGCACAAGTCTCCGTCAAGATGCTTGCACAAATACATAACTTAATTGGGTCACTATATGTATATAGTAATTAATTAAAGAGAAAATTGTGAGAAATGACCTTTCTTGATAAAGACATTTTAAAAGTAACCATAAAAATAAGTTTAACTACTTTTAGCCATATTTAGTCATGACTTGACGAAAATATCCTTTAAACTATTTTAAATAAATTAAACCATGCATCACAATTTCTCCCCATTTCTCCCCATTTGTGCTTTGGATTTCTCTCTCACCATCATAGTCTCTCAAATTTTATCAATTTCTCTGTTCGGCATGCGTCTGCTATGCTTCCGACTTCTCTCTCCCGCGTTTTCAAATTTCTCTTTCTTACGCTTTCTAGACACCAAGCAATGGTTTTAATGTGCTTGGGTGGGTGGCTGTTTGAAAATTTTGATTTTTAGGTATTTTGGATAAAACTAAAATGGTAGAAATAATCACAAATGTATCAAATAGCTTTTAATTGAATCAATTCGGGACCTAGATACCAATAACCTCAAAATTTTAAAATTTATAAATCTAGGTTTTCAAAGAATTTTTTTTTATTTTTAGTCAAAGTAGGTGTTTTAGATAAAAAAAAACTTTTGTATTTTAATTTATGAAAACATGTTAGAAACACTTTAATTTGTGCGAAATTGTCAAAAAAAACAAAAAAAAAAAGAAAAAAGTTGAAAGGATTTGAAGTTTTGGTTTGTAAGTAATAACAACATTTTAGGCATTGAAGTGTAACAAAATATTTTTTAATATGTCGTATAACAACAATATTTTTTCAACATGACGTGTAACAACAATATATTTTTTTCAACATGGCGTGTAACAACCTTTTTTAACCATGGCGTGTAACATGTTTTTTTACATGGCGCGTAACAATAGTATTTTTTTTCAACATGGCGTGTAACAACCTAACCATGGCTTGTCACAAGTTTTTGTACATGGCGTGTAACAAGCTAACCATAGCTTGTGACAGGTGTTTGTACTTGGCTTGTCACATATTTTTGTATATAGCGTGTAACACGCTAACCATGGCTTATCACAAGTTTTT
>NC_030859.1:7082218-7086129 GCF_000208745.1 Theobroma cacao
AAGAATGTGATGTTATTTTAGGTTATTTGATTATGAAACAATGGTTTTTGATATGAAAATTAATGAATTATGGAAAGAAAATCAAGTAGGAAAAATTGTGACAATGATGCACCATTTTGGCCGAATTTTTCCAAGAAGGAATATGAATGTGGCTTTGCTGATTTTTGGGTTATTTGGCTGGACATTGGTGATTTGAAGCATTAGAAAAAGAAATGGGATCAATTGGAGCTAAATTGGATGCGTATTTCAATTTATCGGGTAAAAGACCAAAATAGGTCAATACGATGTTTAGGCAAAATTTAGACCTTTTGCATTCCATATCATGCATTAGTAGTCTAAATTAGTTTAATTTTAATTTAGTACCAATGTGGTGAATTTCTCGATTTTGTACTGTGTTAAGGTGGTGAGTCCTTCGATAAGGTAAGGGAATTGCATCCGAGGACCAGTAGTCTGAGTATTTCGAAGATCCCCACTCTAGACATTGTGAGTAACCTTACCATCATTTTAATTATCTAAAGTATGTTTTTATTCGGTTTTGGTGAATTTTATGAAAATGAGTTAAAATGGTAAATTTTTATGTTTTTTAAACAAAATGTGTTTAAATGAAAAGACTTTATAAATTGTCTTGAAACGAAATAACGATTTGGAAAATAGAGTAATTGGAGACCACTAGCATATTGCAAATTTATGATTGGAAATTGATGGCTTATTTTATATTGTTATTGTGTTGGCATGACTGGTTGGGCTGTGTTTTATGAATTGTATGAATTATTTTATTTTACCCTTGCAGGCTGGGTAGTATTATATTAGCCCTGTCATGCTATTAAAATTTTATTGTATGGTAGGTTTAGCTTGCTACAATAGGCGGGTTCTGTGGACCAGCCTATTAGAGGGGCACAGAATCCGGATATATATATATATAACTCGGTTGGAGAGGCGCGTAAGGTATCTCCTGAGATATGGTTAGAGTTCACGTCATGCCGAACCACCTCGTGACGACGAACTCCGCTAATGTCAAGGAACAACTGTGTTCTTTTTTTTAAACTAAAAATATATTTATGTGTATACGAACTTTTTAATAGCCTTGGCAAACTCGGTTAGATGCCTCAACCAAGGTATCCCCGAGAATGATTTTGGCAAGAGTCAAGCTTTTAAAATACTCATAAGCCATGTTGAATATTTAAATGAAATGAATATTTATGTTATGAAATACATATTGAGATGAAATATTTTAATTGTCTCCTCTTACTCGGATTTTAGATCTTTTGAATGATGTTTGTTTACTCACTGAGATTATAAAATCTCACCACTCTCCTTTCCCTCCATTTCAGGCTCAGATTAGACTGTATATAGCTGATCTCATCGAGAACTACCGTTGGGTTTGCATTCTTCAAACTGTAGGTTATAGTCCTCTTTACTTTTATTTATTCGGGAGCCCACTTATTATTGTAAATTAAATTAAATAATTTGGCTTACTGTATTATAGTATGTATGAATTTATTTAACTTTTATGCTACAAAAATTATTTATGTATAACTCTAAAAATATTGTTTTATGATAAAATAGAATATTTTACTTAATATTTTTTTATTTTCTTATTATACCCAAATAATCAAAATTTCGTTTTAAATGAAGATTTTATACTTTAAAACTCACTTTTGATTATGAATTATATGTTTTGTACTTATATATTACATTTTAGCCGGTTTTAAAATTTTTGAAAAAAAATGACTAAAATACCCCTATGAGACGAAATTATTACTTTATTTGTTTTGAGTTGGAAACAGCTTAAAATCTTCTAGAACATGATTTTCGACAACGGTAACTCACGGGGGAAATGAGATACTGATATTAAACCTTACGGGGTCTCGGTTGGCATTCCGAGAAATGAGTGTCTATCGGGGTACCACGGTGGTTGTCACGGGCTCGATGGGAGTACCGAGTCGTGACACAAAACCATACCCATTTATAGCAAAATAAAAAAGAAGCAAATATTCAAACTATATGTTGAAATCCACCATAGTCTTAGAAAAGTGGTTTAGCTCATAATATCTATTAAAAACATTATCTAAAGAAAATTAACCCTTAATCCAAGTCAAAGAAAATAAGAAAAACACAAAAATAGAAAGAGAAACTAATAGTTGAAGCTTTTTTATCTCAATTCTCTCTCAAATTTCTTACTTTCATGCTTTGTTTTTTGCCCTTTTTCTCCAGAATAGTTGCTTGTCTTCCTCCTTTGAAACCCTCTGAAAAAAGTCTTTTAAATAAGCTTCAAAATTCCTAATTTTCAAAATCCAGTCACAAGGTTTTTTTGGAATCTCATCTGGCACCGCAGCTCTACCTTCCTTGGCGCTGCGGTGCCATGCTCATGGGTTGTAGTATGGTGCACCTTGGCCTTATGTAGTTGCGGCTCCACTTTCCTCAACGTTGCGGCATTCTACTCTTAGGTCCAAGTATGGGTTTTTTGCGCATCAAGGCTATCATGACCCAAATTTCGGGCCATGACCGGCGCATGGGCCCAATGGATGTAGTTCACTAAGCCCAAGCAAGCCTATTAATCTAACATGTTCATCATTACATCATAAACTGCTAAGTCACATTTCATAACTTATGATCAAAATAATATTAAACATTGCCACCTCATACTGGCATACTAAACAAGTGTATATACATTGTCTACAACATGGATCTTAATAATTTACATTAAATTTGTCTATACACAACAAAAGAATATTGGACTTCCAGCAGAGAGACTGAATGAATGTACAGCTACTAAATACCGAGACACCTACCGAGGGTCGAATATACGAAGACACTTCGACCTAATTACCAGTTGCCTCGTGATCTGAAAACATGAAGTTGAAAACGGTGAGTATAAACCCAATGAGTGAACAAGAAGGGAACAAGCATACCATAAGGAATGTTTAACAAAATCATGATGCATTCATTTTTCAAAACAATACAATTTATTTTAGTTCTTATTTAACCCCTCACGTAAACCCCACTTGAGTAAATCACTTTATGAAAAAGGTCCATGCTCAACAAAGGATTTGGAGAGTGAAAACTTTAATAGCATTCATGCGAATCAGGTCAATAAACGACGGGTCCTCGCTGTAGTGAAAAGGCATTCTCGCTGCAGAATGAATTTTTGCTGCAACGACAATTTAAATTATCAACTAACCGAGGGTTTCTCACCAAACCTCCTCATTTTAAACTTAATTCATTTATTCCTTAATGTTGGAAGTCCATGCTCAAATATGCTAGCAAAGCAGTGGATAATAGGGCAACAATTGCTCAAGATGTGAGACAAAACACAAAGTTTTTAGCTGCAGCGAGAATGAATCTCGCTACAGCGAAATTTCTGCCCCAAGATAGAAACTTTCTCACTATAGCGAGTTTCCGGCCAGCCACCCTCCAAAAACCAGATAGTTTCTCGTTGCAGCGAAAATGAATCTCGCTGCAGCCAGAAATAGAGCACCAAGAAAAAGGTTTCCCTTCACTCAATAAAACGGCATCTTGTTAAACCAACAAAATCAACATAAAACACATGAAAATTCTCAAAGTGCAATGTATCAAATTTCACATATATTTTAATCATATATCATATTCATGAGCTTTCATTTCATAAGTATAGATATACATAATTACATAGATAAACATCAATATCATCATAATCACACCCGGCTCATGTACATCCCCCCACATCGTGCACATAGCCGGCGCCATCGTGTGCATCCCCTCACATCGTGCACAATCAGTGCCATCGTGTACATCCCCCCACATTGTGCACACGAGCACTATCATCATCCATTTCTCACGCCACCATCATCACCGGCATGTGCATCCCCCACATCGTGCACACACACGGTTACAGTCATCATACACAATATCAATCATCATGCACAACACAC
>NC_030859.1:7086177-7097700 GCF_000208745.1 Theobroma cacao
ATATATATATCATCATAATGCAATAGTGCATGAATCCATAGCAATCACATATCACAACATAAAACCATTTAGCAAAAGCTTGTTCCCAAGGCACTTGTTTTTATGAAAAACTTGATAATTCATTCAAATGTGTGGCAAATACATTATATTCCCCAAAACAAGTTTTGAAGGCAGTTCACTCACCGGTATATTGTTGAGCCTTTAGTTGACTCTAATTCCCCTAATGATCCAATTGGGGAGATGGGGCTTTGTTAGAACCTTCCATCAAATTAACATTACCTTAGTGCCAATTCATACTTATAAACCCTAAAAGCTATCCCTTAACAAGCTTTCAATTGCTACTTTAAATGACTATCTATGTTCACTATCTTAATCACTATAAAATGAATAAACATCCTCAACAATAAAACAGCTCATAATCCCAATTACTAGCTATTTTCCATAGCTAAAAAACCAAGCTTAGTTCATCACTCACCCTAGGGCTTCTTGTAGTTGAATTCTCTTCCAATAGCTTCCAAACAGATGGGGTAATTATCTTTTTCTCTCTCTAGAATGCCTAACTAGTGAGAGAAAGTATGAAATTAAGATTTAGCCAGGATTTTGAAGTGAGAGAGTGAAAGAATACAAGGATTCTAGTCAAAAAGGCACCAAGGTATGAAAATTAAAGCTAGAGAGAGAAAATTATGCAAGCTCCATATCAAGCTTCCATGGAGGTTGGAAGCAATGTGAGATGGGAAGAGAAGAAGAAGAAGAAGAAACTGCTACAAATTCAAGAAGTTGCTGGAAGAAAGAGATATTTATAGCCCAAGCTTATCCACTCCAATTAAATTACCAAAATGCCACTCCATAATATTAGTTTATTCTCCTCCAATCTTTTATGTAATCTTTTTGCTCTTTTGACACTGGGACAAGGTCCATAATGGTCTAAATATACTCAAGTTCACAAAACTTAAAATTCTAACCCAAGGTGAAAAATGACCATTTGCCCCTATTGTGAAAATCATCAAAATTTTTGTTTCCTTGTCATTGTACCCCTAATTTCATCATTCATTTATGCCTTATGCCTACTTAGGCCATAATATTGTTTAAAATATTACTTTTATGGGCTTACTAAGGAAATGACGAAATTACCCCTAATCAGGGATATCGCGTATATTACTAACTATGAGTCTATAAAAGTCAAGGTCTCACAAAGGCATGGTAGCATTGGGTGGCTAATGCCATGATGCTCTACTCTCTATTTTTTGTATGGGAAAGGCAGATGACCATAGCGCTACAACACTGGAATCCTCAAGGCCTCGACGTTAACTCCTTTAAGGTACCTTGTGCAGAATTGCAGCAGTTTATCTACTTCTCACATCATTTTAAGCATGATCTGATTAGAACAGGTAAAGGGATAAACATAAAAGTTGTAGTCCTTCCTCTTAACTTTCCAATGGTTCAAGCATCACATCTATCAGACTTTTGTAGCTCAAGTTATTCTCAAAATACGAATAAAGCCATCACCATATTTGCATGAATTTTCATCAAATAAGCCTTTCTCATAAGATTTCCTACAAAAATAATAAAAAAAATCAACAGTAACTAAACTTAAAGTAATTTAAAGCAAAATAGCATAAAATTAAATTAAAATAACTTAAATTAAACTAATCAACATATAATCAAACTTAACTAAGAAAAACACCTAAAATATTAAAATCCGAACCTAAAATTTCAAAGACCTAATTACTTAAGTCTCCAAAATATGTCAAAGTAACTTTGTCTAATAGAGTTATCAATATCGATACCCATCAAACAAGTATCAATACCTAGAGAACAGAATGCATTCCAGAAGCATTATGTCCGAAAAGTATCAATACTTTCCCTTAGGTATCGATACTTGAAAGGTAGAAGGTATTCTACCACAAAAGTACTGATACTCACCCTTTAAATATCGATAACTATAATCCATGTTTCCAAAAATAAGCCTTTTTCAAAGATTTTTCAATGGTAATAGTATACCCACTTCACATAAACTTTCCAAAGGGTTTTTGAAACATTAAATCGCATTTCTATGGTTTCTAAATTACTTTGTTCTCACCAAAACTTACACATGAACACCAAATGAATTGGAACTTTTTTTATGGAAACTACATGTTTAACTCAAGTTGTGCATTAACAAGTTTACTAATCCAAACGTTGGAAATCTTAAGGGATTTACATTCATTACATTTCATCCAATTGATATTTTTACAAATTTGTCTTGCATACTTTAAATGTAAAAAAGGTTATGCTAAAAACTCGTATGTTTAGATTGTCTACCCTCCCCATGTTCATTCACTAAGTTTTATGCTCACCACACGTAAATTTTGTGTTGTTTTCAAATTTGTAGAGAGATTGGTTTTTCATTTTTGGAGAGGTTTTTGACCTACATTGGTAGGTTTATTTAATAGCATTCGGTAGACGTTATTAGCTTCCATAGAATCCACTCCGTTGTTCGTATTGAGCTTTAAATTTTGTATTAACGGTGTAACTTACACTAAATTATGAGTATTATAATTGAATATTATTATTATTATGGATATGTTGCACATGAAGAGTGTGCGATGGAACATTAATGTTGGACGTGTGATATTGACAATGAAAAGTATGAAATGTTATTTCATGATATGTTGTTATTTATATATTGTTATCCAAATAAGCCCCCAAACTATAACAAGAAAGTCAATTTAACCTCTATCCTTTTATTGTGTTTAAATAAGTCCTTGATCTTTTATTTTTGATCAAATAAAACCCTTTTACTAATTGTTGACTAACTTTTGTTTGTCAATGATATAGTTAGCAATTTTTTATACCACGTTATCTACCATGTGGTATGTTGAAGTATCATCTTAATGACGTCAATGTCACATTGTAGATGACATGGCATCAAAAATCATTGACTCGAAATTGGGTTTTTTCTTTCCAAATGTCCAAAAATTATTGGTTAAGGATTTAAAACAAAAAAAAAAAACTAATTGTTTCAAATTGATTACCATTGTTTCTAAATGTACTACCATCTTCTTAATTAAAGTCATCCTTCCTAACAAAAAAAAACCTAATCCAACTTTTCCAGTTTGATTGAAGACATTGTTGTTTAATTGAAAGTTAGTGTAGAGAAATCCGAGAATATCTAAAAATTATTTTGAGAAAAGGAAAAGTAAAGGTAGGACACACAGCGCTTATAATATTAAAACTAGCAAAAACACACAATGTTGTTCCACAATAAAAGAAAGTCATATCCTTATCTTCTCTTCCTTAAAATTTGTAAAGAAAATCTGATGCTCTTTTCTTCCTTAGAATCTATAAAAGAAAGTCAAATCCTTCTATTCTCTTCTCTTCCCTAAAATCTGTAAGGAAAATCCAATGCTCTTCTTTTCTCTTAAATTTGTGAGAAAAATCTAATGGTGTTGAATATTATTTTCTAACAATAATAGATTCTCTCTCCACATCTTTCACAATTTTTGAAAATTCAAGACTACCCAAAATACAATTTTTAGAAAAGGAATAAGAATTTGCAGACAGAGAGAGGGCATTCTAACTATAAGGTACGTTAGATTTAGGGAATGCTGAAGAAAATGGGTTTTTTTGTTAATAAGGATGGCTTAAATTAAAAAGATGATAATCAGTTAAAAAGGACGATAATCCATTTAAAACAATTAGATTTTTTTAATTTTTTATTTCAAGTCCCTAACTAATAATTTTTGGACATTCGGATGGGTAAAAAGGAAAAAACTAAATTCCTAGTCAACAATTTTTTATGCCACATTATCTACCATGTGGCATTAAGTCATCAAGATGACACGTCAACATGTCACGTGGAAGATGATGTGTCATTGATTAACTTTTGTTAGTCAGTGGTTAATGTGAGGGACTTATTTAACTTAAAATAAAAATTTAGGAGCTTATTTAAACGTAATAAAACGATAGAGGCTAAATTGAATTTCTTAATATAGTTTAGAGACTTATTTGTTTATTTAGCCTATATATTTGTATATGTGAAAAAGGTGAAATCGGTCACCTCGTTAAAATGATGATGCTTTGTCCGTTTATTTGTAAGGCTTGCTTGAATCTAGTTGGGTCCGTCTATTGGACTCTTGTGTTGGTAATGTCTCTGAAATCAAGATGTGACACACAACCAATCGAATACGGATAAATTCAACCTAAATTTTTTAAAATCATTGAACCGAGGAAAATTATAGTGTTCATTGTCACTCCTGAGTGTTGTGCAATAGTCACTTTTAATTCAGTTTTACTTTTATTTTCGTTGAATTATCTTATTTTTTATCTCTTGAAATGATTATTTTAAGTGAAATTATCATTTTCAGGGGATAAATCTTAAATTTTTCTTCAAATCTAAGTTATCAATTATCTTCGATCTCAAGCATTTGTTCCAACTTCCCTCGGCTATATACACTCCTCCCTATTTCATTTTTTGCCTCATCTCAAAATTCAAAAAATTCTCTTTTCTCGCTATTCTAACGCTTTCCAGTGCTCTCTGGTCCCAAACAATAGAAATTCCCAAGAAAAGCAATTTGGTGATTTAGATGGAACCAAGGAGTCCAGAGGAGCCCAAAAGCCTAAGAAACCCTAAAAGGCCCAAGGAAACCAATCAATCAAGACAAATCCAAGTCAAACCTCTGGTTCAAACAGTGCAGTCTTATGCCTACGCCACTTTGATCTCTGAAGTCTAAACCTAGATCCCAAAAGGTTCACCCTAATAAGACCCAAACCCTTTATATGCATGACAAAACATGAGCAGAACCTAACCACATGAATCTTTCTCATGTGGACATAATAGATATAATAGATTACCATGTCAAAGTATGTCATGTAGAAGCATGATGATTTCAGAATTTCATAAACTATATTACCATGTCGAAGTATGTCATATAGAAGCATGATGATTTCAGAATTTCATAAACTATGTCATATAGAAAATTGATGTTAAGGCCATTATGGTCATACCATGTTAAATTAATGCATATAGTTTAGGAAAATCCTAATGTTATGCCATATGGTTTAAGGAAATCTTATGTTCTGTAATGTAATTTAGGAATTCCTATGCCATTTTTGTCTTTAAGAATGATTTGCTGTGCCATGTAGCACTAAAGTCATTTTCATAATTAGGTATACCATATGGCTTTTACAACATAAAAACCTAGTTAAAATTTGATCTCGCAAACGTTAGAGATGATACCCATGTCACTTACACCTATCATATTAATCGTGAATATTATCTTCGCAATATATATTTACATTAAACTGCACAAGAAATAAAAGAAACTGACAGAATAAGATTAGAGGTAACTATAGATGCGTGTTGGTTGATATCAAATACAGAATGTGGAAGAGCAAGAACCTATGACAGTGAAATTTATAAATCCACACAAGGAAGGTTATTGCCGCAAAACACTTGCTAAGTGTGCTATAATTCTAGTACCAGAACAAAATATGTACTCTAAACTCTAGTGAGCATTGATTGATGAAGGTTGCTCCTGATTCTTTCCAAGAACGTGCTATATGGCCTGAATCTGAAAGCGAAGTGACAAAAAAATAATGACATTGGGTACACGCTATACTGATAAAGATTTCATGTCTAACATTCAGACTATGCAGCCCTATACTTTTTCAATCCCTTTAGCATTTCTCTCTACAAAACCCTGAAAGAAAACAAAAAAAGAAAAGGCAGTTGATGTTTATGTTAAGTGCATCAATTGCCTCTGCTCCAATGAAGACAAATTATAAGGGAGGAGAAATAAAGGCACTAGGTCAAGCTCATGGCGACTTGAGAGGATGATTAACATCAACCAGAGCTCTCAAGTCTCAATCTTCTCTAGGTACATCTCTTCCTGAAGCAATCCAATCATGATACTCAGGAATCTGAAATCAGATGCTTACCAGCTACCATGTGCACCAGTTTCAGTATTCATTCATGGCAATTTGTAAATGACTGCAAGATTTCCCCAATCTCTTAGTAAATTAGGCTTCCAGACTAATCCTGCTAAAAGCTCTTCACCAGACATTACATTCAGCAAACCATACCTTGTGACATCATTCAACAAAACAATTCAAGCAACCTCATTGCAATTTCATAGCTGGCTGTAATATGGTAGCCTGACCATAAGAAAGGAATCAACCTCGGATTCTGGCCATGCAACCTGATTTACATCTGCTTCAGCTATCAAGGGGAGCAAATCTCAATATTGTCACATCAAACATTGGCTGCCAGATAAAAGCACACCCAACCGAGAGGCATCCGCAACATATAAATCTATGAATAAACCTATATGGTAAATATACAATTAATTTAACAGGGTAGCTCTAAATAATATACACATTTCATGGATGACTACTTAACTAGGAAAGGGTATTACGAGGAAGATAATAAAGAAACAATCTTCAAAACTAGGAAAAGATCACCAGCACTTCCCCCAAAAAATATAAAATAAATGATTTTAAAGCTCAAACTATACCTCTGACTCACAAAGAATGCTTAATGATGTATTTCATAGTAGGTTGGATTGTTCTTTCTTCTTCAATGAACGCTGGAAAATAGAACGGATAAGCCTCCATTGCTGGCCAGAAATGGAATCTTGCCAACATTCAACCTGATGCGATGTATCCGTGGAGATACTGCAACTGCAGTCAAATAACTTCATTTCTCTAGATCCAAAGATTCATCAAAGATGCTACTGCTCGCACATTCCTGCAGAGCCTTTGCATTGAGTTCTCTACCGAGTCTCCAGACATAATTCAGACCAACAAGAATCTCAGTGATAGCTGCTTCTGTCTTTTCTCGATTTGCAAAGTAGAGAGTTTGCACCAGAAGCACATTAGTCCTCGAAAGAAAGTTCTGCTGTTCGAAACTCCGCTCAGATTGCCATCTTATCATATTATGAGCTAGCGGTGCCAACCACTCTAATATGGCAGACATTGCCTCAGTCCACTCTCCTGCAAGTTCTGTATCATAAACTGATGAAGCTAAGCTCTTTGTATATGGTTTTAGCCTTACCCTCAATGCAGCTCTTACACTTGCAGGTAACATGTTGTAAAGATCATCTCTAGCATCATGACCAATCAAGTGAGGAGATACTGCTAACTTCTCGATAACAATGATAACATTTGCATAGTGCAGTGCTAAAGCAGAAGCACCAAGAGTTTCAGGCGGAGCATCCAACAACCTGCATTGGGATCTGAACACTGGTGAACTAGTTTGAACAGCATTTCCTTCAGGAAGGTTAAGATTTCCATCTTTAGCTCCATTAAGAATTCCTGAATGAATACCATTTGAACTTATATAACAATTTCTGATGGTACCACTATCGGCAGCTATCATGCATCCTTTAAAAGGTCCCACTTGAGTCAATCTGTTGCTTTTCAAGTGAGATTTCTTTCCGCTAACAGCAGCTGGGTGTTTGTTAGTCTGCCAAATCTTCTTGCTGATTTTATCCATTGCAAAAATTGGTCCTGACTTTGCTGTAGGCCTCCCAAGTGGACCTGAATGGAAGTTAAAATTTCCATTCTTTCCACTAATAGAGCCTGAGTTTGTGGTTGAGCCACCAAGAGGCCCAGAATGGAAATAATTAGTTTTACTTGGTTTTGGAATTGGGCCTGATTTAGTGCTAAACATTCCAAAAGGGCCTGAAGAAAATCGGGTAAGGCTAGTATTCTCAGTTGGATGAACTGAAGATTGCATTAAGGCAGAAACTGATTGGCTGCGATACATAAAATCTGAATTCGCCACCCTTGAATCTCCATCATCCACATTTTGTTCAATTCCAAAGACATGTTTGATTCTACCAAATATTGTGAATATCGATCTTGCCAAAAGGCGAATTGTATAATCATATGTCCTATTCCAAAGAGATATCTCCCGCAGACTCTTCAGTTCATGCTGCTTCCGCATAACCTTCTTCTGAAATTCAAGCAAATTCTCTGGCTCCATATCACCACTTTTCATTCTCCTTAGAGTTTGCTCAAGATCTGCGAGCATTTCCATCTCTTGATACAAAGATGCATTCACCGCAATGAAACGCTCCATCTTCTTCACTTTCTTGTCCATCTTCTTTGACGAAAATCCCCAACCATAAGGGTCAGCACCAATCTGGACCAACTCAGCAAAGACAAGTTCAAAACTCTTCAAACCCAGATCACCACATTTCTTCGCAAGCCTAGCCACGGACTTTGCAACATGTGTAATATTTTCAATCATTTCTGCACATATCAAGCGACCTATGTAATCTTCATCTTCCGATACTAGCTTCTTAATCCCCTCGGAACTTGTGATCTCCTCTCTCAACCTAATAACCTGCTTATCACTCAGACACTGCCATAGCTGCACAAGCTTAGACATCAAGCTCGCAACTTCAAATGCTAATACTCCAATTTCAACCTTCTCTGAGCCTCCTTCATGCCTCCGTGGAATTTTCCAAAGACTACGAAACCAAGACTCTGCTACCATATTTTTATCCCAAAATTTCTATGTAAAACAAAAAATTGAACAACAGAATTATCAAAAACAGCCCAAGAAGTTAGCAAATCATAGATTTTGTACTTTAAATTCTAAATCCAACTAAAGATCAACTAATCAAATTATATCATCAACATGAAAATTAAAATAACAAAAATAATTTATTAAAATAATTTAATCACTAGATATTAATTTACAAAGTAACAATTTTCGATCAAAATTGAATTTCCTCTAAACTGTCATCTCTTTTTCTTGGGATCATAACTCAATAGAACTACCCAATTACCATTTACAGGAAAACTCAACTAAAATAAAAGGTGAAATTTCACAAAGGGCTTATCATGATTAATCATTAAACAGACAAAAAAAAGTTATAAAATTCAAAAGCAAGCATGCTAAATGTAGAAAAAAATTATATAAAAAGAAACAATCCAAAGACTAAAAACCAGGAAAAAGAATACCCACAGATTTCAACCACCCAAACACAGAAACCCGAAATTCCAAACAAAATAAAACCCAAAACCCAGAAAGAAAAACCAACAAGATACAAAGAAAAGTGAAGCAAAAAATTTTTTAAAAAAATAAAAACAAACTTACTGATCACATGAAGTGGAAAAAGTACACAGTTTCCGAAGGTAAGAAAAAAGAAAGAAAGGAAAGGCAATTGAGAAGAGAAAGAGGTGAGAGGAAGTAGCTGGGAAGATGCAGTGAAGACTAGAAGAGCCACATGGGGGCCCTATTGTATGCTTTGCTTCGATTAGTTTGTTTAAAAAAAAAAAAACCCATATTAAGCAGAGACCAAAAACAAAACCGAGTGAACATTAAAGTTTATAATCTTTCCCTTTTCATATGTAATTGTTTTAATAGTCCCTCTACTTTCTCATATTTCTTCCGACAACCCCACGATTTACACGTTTTCTTACTTTCACACCCTCGTTTAAATGGATTTTTATTAAAATTTAAGATTTTTAAAAATAAATATAAATATCACAAATCTCACATCAATAAAAAATAAAATAAATATTTAAAATTTAATCAGATATTTAACGAATTCAAATAATTAACTTGTATTGCTATATTTTTAAAGTTTAATTTTTCATAATATTTTACAAGTTTATTCACATTTTAATAAAATTTAATTATCTTCTTAATTAAACGAATTCGGAATAAAGTATTAAAAAAAACGGGTATGATATTCGTTTACATGTGTAAAGAAAAGGTAAGGGTGGCATCCTGTATTGTGATTAATTAAAGAGAAATGATGATAGAAATGCATGCATGGAATGAAGGTTGATGGATAGGCATCTTAAAAAGGATATGAACAATTAGTCAACAAAGTGAAAGTAATGTTGGAAATGATTAAGCAAAGTTCATGTTGTGCTTTGCTTCCTTTCAACTCCAAAAGATTAACTCTAAAAAGCATAATATATTTTTCAAAAAGTTACGACTGCAATTTGTTAGTAAAGGAATTAAAAGTGTCATCCAAAAGATTTTGACTTCACAACTAAGTCTACTCTTTTCTTGTATAGGACTTTGCCCACTTAGTTCTTTCTCTTGTAAAACTTCTTTATGTTGTCTTAACGATTTGGTTGTGTTTTGGGTGAAAATTACACTTTACTTTATTTCCATTTTTATGTAAGAGTTGAAAAAATTATCAAAGAAAAGTTCAAATTTAGAATTTATGATTTAAAAAGTCTCATATTATTTCTTCTTTTTTATCTAATTAAATTAAGATTAAAGACATTAAGCACCATATAAGTCAAGTAAAAGAAAGTGATCAAAAGTTTTATTTGATATTTGAATTTTTGGTAGAAAATATGTGATTCTATCAAATTTAATGTCCCTTTTGTATGAAGAAACTTATTTATTTTGCTTGAGTAATTAAATTGGCTAAAAGAAACTTGAGTTTAAAACTTGTTTGTCGTAGTTTGAGGGTGAAGATAGGTTAACGAAATCAATGATTAATGTAATTTATTACATCATTTCATTTTTAAATATATATTATAATTTTTAATTTCTGTACCTAATTGCAAAGAATGGAAATATTTGTTTTTGGTAAAAGGTTCAAAAATCAAAACCCTAAGATTTGAAAGATTAAAATAATAGAATAAGAATAAAATCCAAGGTCATAGATGCAAAAATCCCCGAAAAGGAGAGACCCGTTGCAATCATTAATGGCCAGCACGCGGAAACGTGTCGTTTTACGGATTTAACCCCATTCATACGAACTGGAAAGAAAGAAATATTAGTCAAAGGCAATCAAATTTAAGTGTATAAAAAAATAGTTATTTTTTTAATTTAGACCATAATCTCAACACTTTACAATTAATTATTCTGTCTCTATCTCTTTTGTTTTTCAATTCTTTCAAATTCACCCCCCGGAAGCCGCAAACCGGGCCGGATATCTTTCCATACGGACAAGAGAAAAGCCGCCAAATTGATCCGATCGAGGATCCGGGAATCACGCAGATGACGAGGAGAGGAGAGGAGAGGAGTCTTTGTCTTTCAATAATGAATCACACGTAAATCGATGTGTTTATTTGGGGGTTTAGGACAAAGATTAATTAGGGAATGCTTAAATGGAGTTTTGATTCCTTAATGACTAATTAATTCAGCTGATTTTTTTTGGAGGTTTTGCTCACTATTTACCTTTAACTGTTTTTTTAAAAAATTTTAATATATATAAAAAATTTAAATAAATCCAATCAAATTTTTACATTATTATTTTAATTCAAATAGGCCTCTACAAAAAATCTTGATTAATTTACATTAATTAAAATATCTTTTATCATTTTATACTTTCGTAACGTTGATGTGAAAAACGAAAAATATCATATAATTATATCATCATATAATATCAATTTATCACGTCATCATTTTAATAATATGTCAATATTTTACATTAAAGTCACGTAATATAAAATAACAAGTGATATTTTAAATAATAATAATTAATTAGTTATTAATTATAAAACTTAAGGTTAATTTTAAATAAAAAGTATAAAAAATTTAATTGAACATAATAAAAAAAT